>NW_005871263.1:994416-1037965 GCF_000147115.1 Myotis lucifugus | reverse complement strand
AGCTACCCTCGGCTGCTAAGAGGAGTAAAAGACGCAGTAAGCACTTCACCAAGTGGGGACCGTGCCGATGTGACAGTTTAAGGGGTAACTTCAGCCATGATCAGAAGAATTGGGAGTGGGAGAGGCAGCCGGCACCACCGGTTCAGGCCTTAGGAAATGGCAAACCCAGACGGGTCCATCCACGCCAGGGGCCGGGTGTCACCAATGAAAGGAATTTGTCACCGGGGTGGGCATCCTCGGGAGAGGGTGCGGTGGGTGCTGGGAAGGGCTGGGAACGGGTGGGATCTTGCTAATGCCTCCTTCCTGCATCTGCGTGGCCTGCCCGCCCCAAGGGCAAGAGCTGACTGGGCGGCCCATCTTTCCCTCCCCAGAGTGGCTGGCACACTCCCGACCCCAAGGTCCGCTGAGCTGGAGCTGGGATACAGAGGGGCCACTGTTGATGGAAAGGTTCGCCTCCCCTCCTGTTTTCCAACCCCTGCTCCGCTCTGACCCTGTGCAGGAGGGACGCTGGAAAGCCGCTGGCAGGTCGCAGGAGCCCACAGGCAGCGAGGCACATGTTTCTAATCCCATTAGGATAGAAGGGGGGGTGGGGACTTCCCAAGACCGGAAAGAAAGAACCTTCTGCTGGGAGGATGGCGGTCCTGAGGGGTGGAGCCTGACAGTGTGAGCTGGTGTAGTTCAGTGGTTAGAACATTGGCCTTTGAACCCAAGGGTTGGGTTCAATTCCGGATGCCAGTCAAGGGCATGTACTTAGGTTGCAGGTTTCTCGTCTCAGTTGGGGCATGTGTGGGAGGCAACCAATTGATGTGGCTCTCTCACATCGATGTTTCTCTCTCTCTCTCTCTCTCTCTCTCTCTCTCCTCCCTCTCCTCCCTCCCACTCCCTCCTTCCCTTCTACTCTCTCTAAAGTCAATGGAAAAAATATCCTCCAGTGAAAAATAAAATATCGGACACCCAGTGACATTTATAGTTCTAATAAGCAATGAATAACTTTTTAAAGTATAAGTATGTTCCAAAGATGCACAGGACATACTTTGAAAAATTATTTGATGATTATCTAAAAATCCTATTTAACTGGGATACTATTTTTTTCTCTTGATTGCGGTGTGTGTGTGTGTGTGTGTGTGTGTGTATGTATGTGTGTGTGTTTCTAAATCTGACTCTGCTAAGGGGAAAATGGTAGCAAAAGCCCAGTGCAGATGAGTCTTGGGCTAGAAGGCCCCAGGGCAGCCTCTAGGCCACAGCCCTCAAGGTCGCTGAAAACAACAGAGGCGCAGGGCAGGAGGACGCACCGGGCCTGTGACAGACCCTCGATTCGATGCCCGGCCCAATTTCTTGGCATCACATAAGCCACCTGATTGCAGGGCGCCCAGATGGCCCCGGGCTGTAAGATAGGGCCTCCCAGACGCACACCTCTCACACCCACCTTCGTTACTGCTAGAACCAAAGAGAGAATGCAGGTGGGGCCTCCAATGCGTGAACTCGGGCGCTTCCCACCAGCCCCTGGGGTTAAATTCATCCCAATGTAGAGCAAGTCCATTCCTTGGGGCTCTGAATTCCTGAGACTTGCACCCATGGTGCAGGCCAGGGGGTGAGGGAGGGCCCATCTTTGAAGCCCAGCCAAGGCTGCCCCCATGGAAAGGCGGGGAGGGGTCTCACCAGCCGGGAATTCCTGTGGGTGTCCTTGTGGCGTCCTGACAGGTAATCCAGCTCGGCCTGCTGGACGCACAGGTGCTCCCTGCAAGGAGAACAAGGAAAAGGAGTTGGAAAAGGAACAAGGAGAGAAAGAAAAACAGGCCGATGACCAGTGTCCTGCAGTGCAGGCAGCCATGTGGAACAGCTGTGGTTCTCTCTGCCGGCTCAGAGGGCAGAGGGCAGAGGGCAGAGGGCAGAGCCGCCCCACCCACCCGGAAGCCTGGCCCCACCCGCTGGGCCCCCAGATCCCACACACAGTGGACCACGTGCCCGGCACTGCGAAATATGGGGAGCATCTCTGTTAATTCCCCAAACAACCCCACAAGCAGGTTCTGCTCTGGTTAAACCCATCTTAGAGATGGGCAAACTGACCCTCAGAGACTGCAGGTAACCCGGCGAGGGTCACGCCGCAGCGAAAAGGCAGCACCCAGGTCGGGAATGAGGCATCTCTCTGGAGGACAGTATCTCCCCCCAGTCCCGGGGAGGTCAGCGAGAGCACGCCTCCCACTGACAAGGGCGGTCGCCCTGCTGTCTGCACGCCCAGGCCAAGCCCCAGAGCGGGGCCTGGGAACCCATTCTGGAAAGCACAGAGAAAGCCACGGGCTGGGAGGGATCATCTCATGTGTTTTCCGGTCAAAGGGTCTGGACAGGAAACCTGATGTTTGGCCTTCGGAGCTGGGGTGGGGCTCCATCATAGCGTCGCCTGTGACACCACTATCTACAGGCACGGCTCACTCAGAGGCTGGGCTCCTCGGGAAAACGGGATCAATCCCGCCCAGACAATCTCACACGGGCAGTCCTGGGAACCACCAGAAGCTGCCCTGGGAGGTGAGCACCTTGGAGACAGGCCCCCCCGCCTCCCACAGCACAAACCCAGCTCCCACTGCACCACACCAGCACCGGTGCATCCTGGGAGGAGGGCAAAGGAGGCCTCCTGGGTGGCGTTGCCCTGGAGGCCCACTCCCTGCTTCCTGGCCCTGGGATCCTGGAAACGTTGCTTCCCATCTAAACGAATAACCAGGAGCCCCCTCTGTGGCCTCTTACAGACAAGACCTGACCACGTTCCCCAGGGAGAGGCAGAGAGGAGCAAGCAGGCCAAAGGCCAAAGAGCCCACTGTGTAAAGGCCACAAACTGCCCGTCCTTACTTGAGGCCTCTCCTCAGTGCTTCGAAGATCTTCCTCACTTGCTGCGTCTTGGCGTCCGGGCAAACAGACCCCTTCCGCAGCGTGCCGTACATCTTGGAGGGTTTGGCAGGTAGGCGAGACCTCACCGAGTTCCTTTGGATCGACTTTCTGTGAGAAGAAATGGGGGTGGGGGAGTGTCAGAGCAGGAGTCTGGACAAAGTCTTTCCCAGGGCAGGCACTTGGGGAACAGCGGCCAGAGCTGAGTCCACTCCATTGCCACCAAGCTGCATGGTCTCAGGAAAAGACTCTCTGGGCCTAAGTGTCCTCATCTATAAAATAAGGTTTTGGATTTTAGGATTAAAAGAATACTACTACTACTAATAATAATAACCTGATAGGAGAAATTAACTTACAATGAGAAATACAACCAAGCAGCCCAAACTCCAGTGCTCTCTGTTCAGCATGCTTGGTCAATGCAGGCAAAGCTACGTTGAAGGCCAATTCATAGTCCTGTGGTGCACCCATGGGTGGGCACCTATTGGCTTTGCCTGCCCAGCATCCATCACCTCCCTCTGTGAATAGCACCTCGATTTTCCTTTGGGTAACCTCCCCAGCCCTGCTCTTTATACATGTCGTTTGGAAGGAGGTGGCCTGACAAATCAATACACACATATGTGTATACACACATATACATGAACACGCATACATGGGCATTCGGAGACAAGCCCATGCCCTACGCCTGGGTTAGCCAATATATTCCTCTCCCCTGGCCCAGGGAGAGGCATGGGAACCAAGTCTGGCCAATGACTCTGTGGCAGAGCTGGGACCCAAACCCAAATGCATGCAGAGCCTCAGCCTGGGCTCTGACCCACACAGCTGGGAGCGGGACACAGGGTTCTCAGGTCCTCAGAATCCCCAGGAGGACTGAGGCTCAGGTTGCTGGCCGCCCTCGCCCCCCCCACCACCCCACCAGAGTTTCAGGTTTAACTGTCTGGGCCTGAGGATTTGCATTTTCATGTGTTTCTGATGCTGCTGGCCGGTCCAGGGACCACACTTTGAGAAGCACAGTCTTAGGGTTTTCACTGTTTCTGCTTCACTTGGGAGACATCCTTGCAAGAAACCCAGCTCCATGTCTCCCTGGGAGCCTTCACCGTCTGCTGCATTTTTAAGTCTAAAATCAGGGGCTCAGGACTAGTTCATTCATTCAAACACTCCCCCAGTGCGGTGCCAGGTCCCACCCTCGGGGCTCACAGTCCACGGGAGAGGGGGATGGAGGTCTGGAGAGCCAGACGGGGGTGGGGGTGGCGGTGGGGGTGGGGGTGGGGGCAAGAGGAACACAGCTCAGGCTCCTTCACCAGGCCTACGAGAAGGGCCACTGGGCCCCGCCATGCCCTGGTCCCTCAGAGACTCAGCAGGCGACCGGGCTGTATTTCCAGCCCAGCCAGATGCTGCACATTCCACGCACAGACGCAGACACCTGCTGTTGACTCAACAGAGAGCAGCTGTCCTGCCACCCTGCTGAGAGGGACCAAGCCCCAAGCCCCATGGTTTCCCTCCGGCTGCATCTGCACACCAACATGCCAGAGATACAGACCCCGGGCCCTGCTCTGCACGCTGAGACCTGGTCTCAGAGGATGCTACAGCAAGGAGGGCTCTGGAATCCCGCCCTGGACCCTCAGGGGCCTTACCAAGCTGGTAGGACCCATGCCCCTGGCCAGCTGCCCATATTCAATCCCGGCCCCAGAGGTCACAGGTATTGAACTAGAGCCGCAGTTTCCCCATCTGTCAAAGGGGGACAATAAGAGTTCTTGCCCCACCGAGTTATGAGGTAGCCATTCATTCAACAAATATTTAAATAGGCACCTATTGCGTACCAGGCACCACTTTAGGGGGTGGAGGTACAACAGTGACCAACACAGGCAAACCCCTTCCCCTGTGAGCTGCTGAGCCAGCTGGGGGACACGGTGGGAAGTGGTAACAAGGGCAGGCTCCAGAGACAGGCACCAGGGCCCCTATCCAGCCCCCCACCCCCACTTTCAAGCTGTGTGGCCTTGGGTAGATTATTGAACCTCTCTGTGCCTCAGTTTTCTCAGCTATAAAATGGGAGCCAGAGGAAGGGGTGCCATGAGAGTTGCATGAGTTAATAAGTGTAAAGGGCTTCAAGCAGTGCTCGGCAAGAAGTGCTATGTATGTGTCCAAGTTAACTAAGATCATTTTTAAAATCATGTGTCAGAGAATGCTTAGTGCCAAGGGGAAGAATAAAGGCAGGAGAATGAGCTTAAGTGGGACAAGCCGGGAAGGCCCCTCCAATCAGGTGGTGTTGGAGTGAGGTTCGTGCACAGAGCACTGGGCACAAAGCCTGTTACATTAGTGCTCATCCCCGTCCCTGCTGTGGCCGGTATCCATCTGTGACAAGTGACACTTCCCAAAGGCCAAGAAGGGGCTGTGCACCCTCCTCCCTACCCTCCCTGAGGCCACATCACCCACCTCTTGGAACAGACCCTCCACAAAGTTGCCATCTCCAGGCCGTAGAGACGGGAAGGGCTGCAGCCTCCAGGGAGGCGGGTTCCGGACAGGCTAGGGTCCCCGCAGGTGGCAGGCAGCAGGTGGGCCAGCAGCTTTGAGGTGGGAGCCACGCTCACCTGCCAGCGCCCAGGGGCCCACCGTCCCTGGCAGGTGTGCGCCCTCCGCCAGGCCCCCCTTCCATCTACCTGGAGGCCTCCTCACCCTGGCTGCTGTGCTGTGCCTGGAAGCGCCCGCTCCCAGGGAAGCTCTGAGCCCAGGGCTCCGAGGGCTGGCCCAGCCGGGAAGGCGATGCGTGTGCAGCCTCCGGATGGCGAAATTGGGCTGCATGTCTGGCCGGTGTCACAACGGCTGGAGCAGGGAGCGCCCTCTGGGGCGGATGTTTCGCCAGCTCTGGGCGGACTCAGTAAATATTAAACAGCCCCTGGCAAGCCAGACAAGATTCCAGACGGGCACATGCAACACACTGCCCCAGCCCTCACGTGAGGCCAGGGGCAGTCCTGCCCGCTGTCGTGAGGAAATACTTCGTCGGAGGCCCTGGTGTGTGGCGGCTACAGAGGCAGGCTCTGCAGGCAGGCAGGGCCCAGCCGCACCTCAGTGTGACAACAGTGTCAGCCACCTTTTCTCCCAGGTCCAGCGGTGCCAGATGGGCGGGGATGATGCCAAACACGCGCTTGGTGCTCGCAAAGGTCAGACTGCTCTCGGGCTTCCCGTGTACTAGCCCGTTTCCCTGACACACTCTCTGAGGTCCCCACAGTCTGTGGCTCCACACGCACAGGACAGTGTGAGCGCCTCCGCTGTCCTCTCTCCAGCTCCGCTCCTTGAAAATCACGGGCTGCTGCTGAGCTATCCCAGCCACATGTCCCAGCCGTCCCAACGGAGGAATTCCCAGGTTGGTGAGGACAATGCAGGGGCTCCTGGCTCAGGAGGGTACCTGCCTGACAGCCTAGAGGAGGGGAGACCTGGCTGCGGAGGGGAAGGGGTAAGAGCAGCCCTGCCTGTCAGTCAGGGCAGAATGGGACAGTGTCAGGGCCTGGCCTCCTCTTGTCCCCCCACCTAATATATGGCTTAGTTATAGCAACCATTCACACCTTAGTGTAAAGTTCTCCCACCAGATTACTTCTTCAAGTGAACTCTTTGATTGTGGGGGACCAGAGTCAAAGGGGTTTCAGGTGCCAGGGCAGGGGTCAGGGTGAGGGACACCTACCCACCCCATCTAAGTGGAGCCCTGCTCGCCTGCCCTGCGTCTAAGGTTCCTTTACCCGACCTGTGCCAGCGCTCAGGGCCTTGGCGATGTGGCTGTGTTTCAGCCGGTTGAATTACCTGGGAAATAAGGCCAGAGGTGAGGCCTGAAACCTGGTACAGGTTCTCCTGCCCCGGAGCCAAGGGTCCAGGCCCCTGGGAGCTGGACAGAGATAGGAAGTTAAAAATAGACGCACTTCTTCCCTATCATCGTGGGCAGCTTCTTCCTTACCCAGGGACAGGGGGGCTGCAGAGGCTGAGGCCAGATGGTGGCTACTCAGGGACCGCAGAGCTCACCGAGGCCAGGAGTCCTCCAGAATTCCCAAGGGGGGGACCCCAGGAGAAGGAGCCCCCCAAGATAGTTACAGCCAGCAGGGCCCTCCTTCTTGGACTAGGATGCAGACTTGGCAGGACCTGCGTCTTACCCTTGCTGCTGACCGCTGAGCCCTAGTGTCCGGGGTTGGATCCCCTCTGTTCTCTCCCTCCCAGAGGGCTGACCCCAGGAACCCGGGAGGGGTCAGCAAGAGGCTGGCGTTGGCCTGGGGGGACAGTTCCCATGGATGCCGTAAGTCCCGGGGCCCCCACAGGCCTGACGGGAGGAGAGTTGCAGGCAGGACTGGCTACAGAATTTGTGAGGCCCAGGGCAAAGGAAAACGCAGAGTCCTTTGTTCAACACAAGAATTTCTAGATCAGTGATGGTGAACCTTTTGAGATCGGCATGTCAGCAAAAAAAAAGAAAAACCCTAACTGAACTCTGGTGCCGTGTCACATATAGAAATTTTTTGATATTTGCAACCATAGTAAAACAAAGATTTATATTTTTGATATTTATTTTATATATTTAAATGCCATTTAACAAAGAAAAATCAACCAAAAAAATGAGTTCACGTGTCACCTCTGACACGCGTGTCATAGGTTCGCCATCACTGTTCTAGATGGTGACAGCAGAGGGTTAAATCTATTCGAGGGGCCCTGAGCCAGTCTGCAGGCCCCTCCCGCTGTCCCCACAGTGCCTCTGGGTGATCACAGGAAGGCGACCTCCGGGTGGACCAGCTCCGTGCCAGGGCACATAGCTTGGGAGGGTAGCACGGGCTGGAGGCCCCCTTGGCCGGGGGACCTGCACACTGTCCTTAGGAGCCCTGACTACAGACCCCATGGTCTGGGGGACCCAGATGAAACCCAGGAAGAGGCAGCTCAGATATGGCTCATTCAGTCAAGAAACAGCATCATTCCCTGGTCAGTTTACACTTAGCCTTTTAGCAGCATTTATGGAGCGCCTACTGTATGCCTTCCTCACAGTGGCATCCACACTTGCTCCTCTCAGAGACTGGGGTCAGAGGCACTAGGCGTTCATCCCTCTGGGACTTTGGCCAAATTTCTTCCCATTTTGGGCCTCGGCTTCAGCCCTTCAGTGGAGCCCTTCACACTGTGAATGTCCTCATGGTGGTCCAGGAGGCCCTGCAGGGTCCTCCTCCGTCTGTCACCCACACACCAGCCACAAGCCTGTGTTCTGTCACTGAACACTCATTCCCACCCCAGGGCCTTTGCACTTGCTCTTCCCTCCACCTGACAGGCTTCCCCACCCCTCACCCCGTCCGCACGTGACCAGCTCTTTCTCTTCTCTCTGGCCTTCGCTCAAACAGGGTGGGCCCTTCTCTGATGCTCTAATTCAGGGGTCCTCAAACTTTTTAAACAGGGGGCCAGTTCACTGTCCCTCAGACATTCCACACATGCGCACTGCGGGCCCGGGATGAGTCGGCTGCTAAGCAGGACAGGCAGCGGCGGCAAAAACACCCGGCAGGCCGGATAGATGTTTTCGGCGGGCCGCCTGTGGCCCACGGGCCGTAGTTTGAGGGCCCCTGCTCTAATTCCTCCGCAGCCCTCGCCACAGCTGGGTCTCTCTCAGTGATTGTTGGCTTGTTGTTTGCTGCCCTGGGGGAGGGTGGGGCCTGGGTCTCTTCCGAGAGCCTGGGGCGTGGGCTGGCCAGAGTGGGTTCCATACATGTGTGTGGAATGAATTAGGGATTCCTAAGGGTGCTTCCAGCTGGGACACGCCAGGATTTCATTTCAACCCTGATATGAACTCCTTCCAGGCACAGCTCGGAGCTGAGCAGCCCGGGGACAAGGCGAGTGAGCTGGGGGGCCTGACTGTGGGACCGGGCATCACAGGGCTCTAATGTGCACCTGTCACACCGAGGGTGAGGGCCAGGCCTGGGGCTCAGGGGGTCCCCCAGGGCATGGCATTGAAGCCAAGGCCTGAAGAAGAGAAGCAGGAGCCGGCCAGGTGACGGCTGGGAAGAGTGCCCGGCGCGGGCACAGCCTGTGCAGAGGCCGGAGGGGAGAGAGGTGATGTGGCCGCACGCAGAGCCCGGGGGCCTGGCCGGCGTGGGCAGATGGCAGTGGCCCCAGGAGCAGGAACACACCTTCCTCCTGGGTCACCTCCTGGGGAGACCAGGGCAGAGCCACCAAGGTCTCACTCCAGAGGGTCAGCGCCGCCCAGGCCCGTCTCCACAGAGGCTGCTCCTCTGCCTTTGAAAACTCCCCACGGCCCCTGCTGTGTGCCCCCGTGTGCCCGCGTGTGGCCCGCATGTGCTGGCTGCTTGCCATGCGCCACCTCACTGTGCCCTCATGACAGCCGTGAGGAAGGGACATGAGGAAACCGAGGCTCAGAGAGGTGAACTCACCTGCCCAGGTCACAGAGCCAGGGTGAGTGGCCCCATTTTCCATTTTTTTTCAAACAGGAAGAACATTCCATCTTAACCCCACCCCCCAGGAGCTTCAGTTTCCTGCTCTGCCAAGTGGGCTGATAGGTTTCTCCCAACACCAAGACACACACACACACACACACCCCACTCTGTCCTGGGCTGCAGGCCTCGGGCACTGCAGGCCTCGGGGCACTGGCAGCGGGAAGAGGATGTCCCTGCCGCCCTGCCCAGCCCTGGACGAGCCCCACACCGGCAGAACTTACGCGATCCTGCGGCTCTGTGCGCTGCTGAAGCCCGCGAAGGAGGCGCTCCGGCCCACGACCCCCACGGCTGCGTCCCCGGAGGACAGGAACCGCACCCTCACCGACATGGCTGTCACCTACAGGGAGAGGGCGGGAGCGTCAGCCTCGCACCACCACCCCCCGGCGAGGCTGACCCAGGCTGGCACCCTCCACCGTGGCCTCCCAGGTCCTTCCAGCAGAGAGGGTGCTGTCCCAGCTCACAGATGAGAAAACGGAGGCTCGGTGAGGTTAGGGAACCTGCCTGGGAGCAACGGCAGGAGCGAGATTCAAACCCAGGTCTCTGTACTCTGCTCCGGTTCTTGGTGCCTGAGCAAGGCCGTGTCCTCGTGCAGGGGGACCAGCGGTCCTGGACCCAGCTCTTCTCCCCTCCCCTCTGCTACTCCTCTCTGCCAGTAACCCTCACCCCTCCACGAATCCTCACTGAGCACTGCTGCATGCCAGACACCGTGCCGAGACACGCACTGAGCAGACAGGCCGAGTTCTTGCCCTCCAGGGCTCCCAGTCCAGCAAGGAGGCCAACCAGCCACCAGACAGATACAGTAGGAGTCGATAGTGAAGGGGTGGGGGACCCCAGGGGGGCTTTGGCCCAGCCTTGAAGGAGGCGACCTAGAGCTGAGAAGGAAAGGCTGAGGAGGAGAGAAGGGGAGGGGAGGGGAGGGGAGGGGAGGGGAGGGAAAGGCATCTGAGGCAGAGGGAACAGCATGGTAGAGGCCTGGAGGTGCAGGTGACATGGTGCAATCCAGAAGTGACAAAAGTTCAGGGGGTCGGGCATGGCTCCAGGTGAGGTCGAGAGGCCAGCAGAGTGCAGCTCACAGAGGACTCAGCCTTACAATTGGCGAGGGTACCTGGGAGCCATGGGAGGGTTTTGGGTTTTGGTTGTTGTTGTTTTTAAATATATTTTTATTTATTTCAGAGAGAAAGGGAGAGGGAGAGGGAGAGAGAGGAGCATCAATGATGAGAGAATCATTGATCGGCTGCCTCCTGCATGCCCCCTACTGGGGACCAAGCCTGAAACCCAGGCATGTGCCCTGGACCGGATCCAACCTGGGACCCTTCAGTCCACAGGCCGACGCTCTATCCACTGAGCCAAACCGGCGAGGGCCATGGGAGGGTTTTGAGTAGTGGGGGTGACAAAGCCCAGTTCCTGGCATCAAAGGCTTCAGGAACCCCCAATCCTCTGACCCAGGCTGCAACGAGGTCAGCCTCAAACCCTGGCTGTCTTCCCTTTTTTCCAAACCATCTCTAGATTGGAAACATCCACACATCCCTTGGGACTGTCGCCTGCTATCTTCCAGCAGGACGATCGGAAAGCTCTCCTCCGTATCTAACCTAAATCTCTGCTGCTACAGTTTCCTACCTTACTCCCCAGCCAGAGTGGGGCCAGCCCCATGATCCCAGGACCCCACTGCCCAGGCCAAACCTGTAAAGAATCCCCCCCCCCCCAACAACAAGGCCTGCTGGTGAGGCCCCTGCATCCCACATCCCCTCCACCCCCAACTGAGTGCAGTCTCCACACCTTCGCTCAGGCTGCGGCTCTGCCTGGGGTTATGTTCTCTTTCCAGCCACATCTGTCCAGCGTCCAGTCCTGCTTTTTGCTTGTCAGCCCCCACCAGGGGCTCCAGAGCCCTCACTCTAAACCCCCAGCAGATCTGTGCAGCCCCCCATGCCTTCCCTCCTCCTATGCACCCCCACCCCACTGCCCCACGGGGGAGCATTGGAAACAGAAAAGCCAGACCTGGGCTCAAACCCCGGCTGTAACTGCCACTCACAGGCTCTGGGCCTCAGTGATCACATCTGTAGAATGGAAATTCAGAAAAGGACCACGGGGCCAATGAGCTAAGAGCACACAATGCAAGAGGCACTCAGCAGGAGCTGGCTGTCTCTGTGCCACTGATCTGACCAAGACCCCGCGCTGCACGTGAGCTGCTGTGTCAGAGAAGCCGGTGAGCGCCTTCCTTCCTCTGGGGGAAGGCGGCATGTGCTGAGCACCCACTGGGTGGCCAGCCCGGTGCCAGGGACTGTCACCTGCTCCAAACCCATGAACGACAGCACTGTGTGCAGATGGGGAGGTTGAGGCAATCTGGTAATGGAGGCATCATTTATTGAATGCTCGTTATTAAGCAGCCTGGCTAAATGCCTTATGCAAATTATCTTATTAAGTCCACACAACCCCCTTAGGCCTAGGAGCCACTGCAAACCTAATCTGACAGATGAGGAAACTGAGGCTCCGAGAGGACAAGGGTGGCCCAGGGACCCAGCCCGACAGCGGCAGAGCCAGGTTTAGAACCGGAGCGTACAGATGCCAGCGCCAGCACTTGTCCCTGTGCGTGCCAGGTGTCCCGCACTCTAGGAGCTGCCCCAGCCGCAGGGAGGTCCCCACAGCCCCCACCTGCCCTGTGCGGCTGCCGGTGGACCGGCTCAGAGTCCATTGTCACATTTCCAGGAATTCGGGTAGTTTGAAATCAGCCACGGTAGGAACACTTACACCACAGAAATCAGCGAGTCTACAAATTAGGGCTTTTCCGCTGCTGATTGTTAAACAATCAGGACCCCCATCCCACCACTCAGCACCTGCTCTGAGTGAAGCGCTCCCATCCCCCACCCCCTGGGCAAGGGAATGAGGAGGGGCAGGCAGGGGGGTGGCCAAGGTCAGTGGTGGGGACGTGGGCTGGGCAGCTTCACAGCACATCCTCATGGGACCAGGGGACCAGGGCTGAGAGGCGAGGCCGCTTCCCCCACGGCGCCTGCTGCGCAGCCCGGAGTGCCGGCGGTGGGAGAATAAAGATGAGGGTAAACAGTGAGCATTTCCCCTGTGTGCTGCACGCCACAGGCAGGCGAAGGTTTTCTGCAAAGGGCCAGAGAGTAAATATTTTCGGCTTTGCAGGCTTTGTCACAAGGACTCAGCTCTACCGTTTCAGAGCAAACGCAGCCACAGACGACATGTAAATGATATGTAAAAGCTGTGTTCCAATAATACCTTACTTACAAAAGCAGCAGCGTCCGATGGCCGACCCTGGGTAGCCAGCAGTCTGCCTACTATCTGTGCTAAGGGCTTAACATCTCATTGAATTCTCTCCACACGCTAGGAAGCAAGTGCTGTTATCCCCATTTTGCAGATAAAGAAACCGAGGCCAGAGAGGAGGGGAAAGGACTCATCCGAGGTCACACAGGTAAGAAACCCCAACGCTGGGATTGGAACCTGGGCAAGGACGCCACAGCCTGGCCACTTTGTGCTGGGCTGCGCTGGCTTTGGGGGCCAGGCTGAGGGGAGGCGAGGGCTCCAGCATGGAAGTAGGTTCCTGAAGGGGACTGAAGGGTGGCCTCATGCCCTACAGGCTCCGGGGGGTGGAGGGGGGGGGAGTGTAGGAGCCAGGTCTCTGTGGGCCCCTTGGACCCCTGCCATCTCACCAGCTGGATGGAGGTCTGGAGATGGGATGTCCCAGCTGAGACCCCTGGAGTCTCAGGCACCCTGACCAGCCCCAGTGAAGGCTGGTCACCTTTGACCAGGGGTTATATTCCTGTTTAATCATTGACGGGGGCACTGACCACCCAGAACAGGGGCAAGACATGGGCATTGCCCACTGCCCACCAGAACAAAGGCTGGGCACTGGGAGACTCCCTCCACCTGCAGGCCCCCCTCCCCCAGCTGTGGCTGGCATTCACCCCGGATCATGGGCAGCCCTGGGCAGCCGGCACTCCTCAGGGCAGGAGAGACAAGCCAGAGGCCTCCCTGGCCCCCAGGAGAGGAGAGAGGTAACAGGAGTCATGCAGGTCCCAAAACTTCGGTGGCAGAGAGGACTGCCTCTTCCCGTGTCCCTCGCTGCCTCTCTGGCCTGGCAGCCTGGGCAGCCCTGGCTGGCGATGCCACGGGGATGCAGCTGGTGGGCGCCGGAAGACAGGCAGCTGGAGGGCTCCTCACAGCCAGCTGCTCCCCAGACACTGGGGACCGTCCTGGGCCTCTTCCCCAAGGTGTGGCTGAGGAGCCAGAGCCACTCCACTAAATCTGTCCCCTCACTGCTGGCCAAAGCCGCCGCCCGCCCGCCGGAGGGAACCTGCAATTTCACCTCATTTGGAGGTGAGGCTTCTAAATTTAACGCTGGGCTCCCAGGGCTGGGCAGCGCTTATGCCTGAGCCCCTCACTTAGGGCTCTTTCATATCCGCTCAAATGCCAGCCACAGCTTCGTTTGCTTACAGAAGTTTCCAAAATAGCCCCTCTGGTTTAGCACGAAAGGAAATGGCAAAATAGCCTGAGGAATGTGAGTGTAGACACGAGGCCTGGCGTCCCGAGGCTCTGGGAACTAGCCTGTCTTCGCCAGGGCGGTCCAGTTACAGCCCCTGTGACCTTCGGCCCTGCCTGGGAGGGGTTCATGTCCGGCACCAACTCAGACCTGCAGGTGCCTGAAGGACCCGTCCCACGAGTGACCACACGAGGGCACAGGTCGGCCATCGTCCTGGACCTCACAGCACCTCCGGGCCCATTTCACAGGTGAGAACACTGGGCACAGCCACAAAGGGCCAGATGCAAGGGGAAGGTCGAATAGCCCGTGGCTCAGCCACAGGGGACATTTGTGTGGCCGTCAGGAATATGACTTTGAAGAGTAATGAGGCGAGAATGTTCAAAATAAGGCGTTGAGTGAAAAAGAGCGAGATGTCAACTATATACAACACAGTCTGTTTTCATTTTGAAACAATGCCTTCCCAGTGTTCTGCAACGGACATGTATCCTCCAAATTAGAAAAAAAATGCTGATTTGAAGAAAACAGAGAGACGTCTTTGCTCGCACAGGAATTAGGCCGAGACCTGACTCTGCGTGTCCTTTTGTCTAGAGACCACTGGTCTTCATGGGTCAGAGCAGCTCTCCTCTTCCAAACACACTGCTTAAGGTTCATAAGTATCGCCCTCACGCCCACCTAACTCTACCGGTGTTTTGTTTGTTTGTTTGTTTTTGGTTGGTTGGTTTTTGTTTATTAATTAATTTGCTTTTATTGATTTCAGAGAGGAAGGGAGAGGGAGAGAGAGAGAGAGATACATCAGTGATGAGAGATCTCCACTGGGGATGGAGCCTGCAACCCGGGCATGTGCCCTGATCACGAATTGAACCATGACCTCCGGGTTCATAGGTCAACTGAGCCACACCGGCCGGGCACTACACGGGTTTTTCCGAGATAGAGATGGCTCATGATTTCTGTGAAATACCCAGAGGGCCTTTTAATTTAAATGGCCTCCTTGCTGCCCTGATCACCACCGACTCACCTGGAAGAGACAGCTACTCTTTGGTGTCCTGAGCAGCCATGGGGTGGGAGTGTGTGCAGGGACCAGGGATGGGATGGGGGGCAGGATGGGGCAGACAGAGCCTGGGTGGGAAAGAACACAGGTGGGGACCAAAGCTGAATCTCCTCCCAGAAGCCACCCTCCCTGGTCTGCTGTAGGACCAGGGATCACAATGGGGCTGGCAGGAGGGACCGAGCTGAAGTGAGGGTGTCCGAGGAGGGCAGTGCCGAGAGACCCCATGGAGGACAGGGTGAGGCCACCCACTGGTCACTGACCCAGGCCAGATGCCTCTGTTGGATGTCAAACACTGAAACCCGCAACAGCGCTGACGACAGTCCACACTTAGAGAGCCCACGCCCTGTGCCAGCAGCCGTGTGTCAGGGTCTCCAGCCTCCGCACCACAGACCCTGGGGCCGGACCACCCTTCGCTGCTGGGTTGTCTGCGTAGTTACCAGTGTCCCGACTGAACGGCAGGAGCTCTCCCCTCTCCAGCCGTGACAATAAGAATGTCTGCAGACTCTGCTGCGTGTCCCCGGGGGCAGAGGCGCCTCCAGTGGGCACCGCTGCGAAAGGCAGCTCTTCTCTTCGAGTCCGCACTAAGCTCAGTGGGTCATCATGATGCGTGTCACCGGGCACCCTCATGGCGGAAAGGAGTAAGTAAGACTGAAGAGACCTTATTCGGTTGACTTCAGATATTGTGCAGGCTTCTTCCCCTCACATGGACAGGGTGTGGGAAGCTGAGGGACCCGGCAGCCTGGCATTCCAGCAGGGGCCCTGGGCCTGCAGCTCCCACGGGGCCTCATCCACGCCCCCCCGCCCTGCACACACACACACATGTGCACGCATGAACACACATGCACAGGACATGGACAAGAGCCTGGGGGCCTGAGACTGGGCACTTGAACTTGGAGAGGAGGCTGGACTCCTCCTTGGGGTCAGTTTGCTGTGACATGAGTGCTGGCGAGACCTGCCTCCCGTGTAACCCCCACCTGCAGCCTCGACGAGGGACCAAGGACTACCTACCCGTCCTCACCCAGACAACCCGACCGTGGACGAACGCACACTGGGTGGGCAGCACAACACAGGCAGGGTGAGGACTCAACCCCAGCTGGGCTGCCCCGAGCCACCTCGGCCAGCCACTCTGCACTGGACAAACCCCCAAATTCCCCAGAATATCGGGGAACAGAGCCTCCCGACAGCAGGACACCAGAGCCTCTCTACACATCAGCCAGAAGCACGGGGGAGCATCCACTCCCTGCTGCTGTCTTTGGAAGAGCTGTTGCTTCCTCCCCCCGCCAGGGGCCCCGTGCAAACGGCCCATGAAAATGCTTGGATTGCTTTTAAACTTGAACACAAAACAGGAACCTTTAGGTCAAAGAGAATGTTTATTATATAATATTGGTTATATTCTTACTTATGTATTAATTAGAGGCCCTGTACACAACATTCGTGCACTGGGCAGCGGGGGGGGGGGGGTGTCCCTCAGCCCAGCCTGCGCCCTCTCATAGTCCGGGACCCCTTGCTCCTTAGCCCTCGTCACCCCCCGCCCCTACCCCTGCTCGCTGCTCCTTAGTGCTGGCACGGAGGCGGGAGAGGCTCCCACCACCGCCCTACACTCTCCTGCCATGAGCCCGGCTTCTGGCTGAGCAGCACTCCCCCTGTGGGAGCGCACTGACCACCAGGGGGCAGCTCCTGCATTAAGCATCTGCCCCCTGGTGGTCAGTGCGCATCATAGCAACTGATCATTCTGGTCATTCTGCTGTAACAGTCGCTTAGGCTGTTATTATATAGATAACATGTATTTCATTATATATGTACATCTTTATACCAATTCAGTCATAATAGACATTATTTAATCTTTTTATGATGCATCCCAGGAGGCCAAGGTGCTCGGGGGCCCATGGACGTCACCATGGTGCTGCCCGCAGCCCGCTCCTAGCCCCCCCCCTCCAATCCGGCTGCTCTTCCCCTCCCGCCCACAGGTGCCTTCTCCTGCTCCTTCCCGCCCAAGTCTTCTTATGCAGATCAGAGACTTTCTCCCCCTTCCCTCAGTTTATCTCCCTCGCTCCCTACTCCCAACTCCACCTGGTCTAGCAGAGACAAGCTGCTGAGAGTCAGGCCGGACCCTCACCAGCTACTTTGTCCTCTCCAGGCCCTTAGGACTGAGGAGTTCAAGTCCAGGCAGCCAGGCTGTCGGCCCAACCTCTCACCCACAGGCCTACGGTCTCAACTGACAGGTCAGTAAAATGGGCCAGACCCGTAGACAGGAATCATGTTGGTGACATTATGAGAGAATAGCCCCACCCCCAATCTGGTGAGGGTGACCGAGGGCAGTGTTGAGAGACCCCTTGGGAGGACAGGGTGAGGCCAGGGTGAGGCCAGGTCTGGAGGGGGGCGCTCCCCGCATCAGGGAGGGCTCCGCTCCTTATGGAGTCCTATAAGCTCTCCCATCGGCCTGCCCTCTAGTCCCCTCCCCACCTTCACTCTGACCCCTACTCAGTGGGGTGGCCTCACGTGCACTTCCCTGGTTCCCGAGAGCCACCTGTCACTGTCTTTAGACTCCCTTCTGGGATTTGCCAGTCTATGTAGGCCCTTGTCCGGTCAGCTAGATGTTTTACTGATTAGAAGGAGCTGTCCATAGTCCAGGATGGCCATCCTCTCCCGCTGTTCACAGCCCCTCACTCACCTTTTAACTCATTCTTTTTTTTTTTTAAATATATTTTATTGATTTTTCACAGAGAGGAAGGGAGAGGGATAGAGAGTCAGAAACATTGATGAGAGAGAAACATCGATCAGCTGCCTCTTGCACACTCCCTACTGGGGATGTGCCCTCAACCAAGGTACATGCCCTTGACCAGAATCGAACCTGGGACCCTTGAGTCCACAGGCCAATGCTCTATCCACTGAGCCAAACCGGTTAGGGCTTAACTCATTCTTAATGAGGCCAGTGTGTGTGTGTGTGTGTGTGTGTGTGAGAGAGAGAGAGAGAGAGAGAGAGAGAGAGAGAGAGGCTCCCAATATGTAGTGCCCTGGTCTGTCTTCGAGTGTGGAGCCTGCCCTGCCTCTGCGCTGACATGTCTAATCTGCTGACACTGAAGCCTCGCCCCTGGCCTGGCTGTAAAGCCCTTCAGAGCATCTCTCCTCCCTGGAGCTCAGTCAAGAGACTTCACTGTCTGCCCTGCTTCTCAGAAACACCCTGATCTGCCTCCCCCCGCCCCCGCCCCCGGAAACCAGAGCGAGCTTTAAAAGATGTCCATCAGCTGCCTCAAACCCCAGCCCAGGCTCGGGACTTCTGCACCCTTAGAATTACCACCTCAGCCCCGCACCACACCCAGACCGCCCTGGAGGAGATGCCGCCTCCAGGGAGGCCCCCAGGGACAGCCGAGAGCTCCTACCCACTGCCCAGGAGGGCAGGCGCACCCCATTGTGCCCCCTTCCCACCCCTCAAAAATGAGTCACCACGGGTCTTGTCACAATAAGAGCAGGTGTGGGGCGGAGCTGGGTGGGAGTTCTCACGATCACCCTCTTTCCACCCACCCCCACCAGCCTGCGAGGCAGGAAGAGGTGTCAGCACCCCACCCCACCCCTTTGATAGCTGAAGTTCTGTGGCTGAGAGAGGGGAAGCGGTGTTTCCACCCGCACACAGCCAGGTAGAGGTGGGGGCAGCAGGGAAATCTTGGCATTCAGGCGTATTTGGAGCCCTTTCATGGTGACAGGTGAAGGGGGGGGGGTGAGCAGGGACCACACTGGAGGAGCCTGTACGTGGGTGAGGGGCTAGGGCTGTAACTGGGAAGCCCAGTGGGTATTAGGAGTTGCTCTCCATCCCGACCACACCCCACGGGTTGGCGCCTAGCCTATACCCTGAGTCTCATGAGGATCCATAGCCCACTGAGTCAAACTCCTGGAATGCCCGAGGCTCCCCAATAGCAGCCCCGGAGGCCTGCACAGACACGTGATCTGTGGAGAGGGGGCTGTTTGTAATAGAGCTGCTAGCACGGGAAATGGCCAAGGGTTCAATGAGAGATGAGCCATCTGGTCGTCCCGAGGTAAACAATTTACAAGAGACAAGTCAAGCCAGCCTGCTGTTCTGGTTTTTCTTTCGACAGTGGGATGTGCAGTTTCTCTTTCCTCAGGGTGCAGGGTGGAGGGAGAGAGAGGGAGAGAGAGAGAGAGAGAGAGAGAGAGAGAGAGAGAGAGAGACTGTCACAGGCACCCTGGCCCCAGCTCAAGCGCCTCCCTGGGGCAGGAAAAGTCAGATTTTTTTCACACTTCTTTATGCCAGATGGTTAACCCACATTGTAAGGAGAGTAGATTTTTCTCCCAAAGGAACAAACTTATTTTCTAGAATCCAAAACCTTGAATTACTAGAATCTTCAGCCTTAAATCCATTTCCTATGGGAAGAAGACCCCCTGCTGGTCTCCCCAGGTATTGCAGCCCTGCTCGACCAGCCTCTGTAAATGCCCACACAAGCCTTAGAGGGGCTCCGTGCTCATCCTGGGGAGGGAAGCCGGTGGAGTCCCGAGCACACAGGACATCTACGTGGCTTAACAGCCTGAAATAAACAGCTGGTGCTGGAATCGTCATCCTGGAGTTTCCAAAAGTGTTGCAAAACATCCAGGCTGCCTCGGAGTTTGTGTACTACAAGCTGTTTATCAATTAATTCCCTCTTTGCCAAACATTCTTCCTTGGGTCTATAGGGAGATGATTTTGGTGGGAACGCATCTCCAGTTTTGGAATGAAAATCGCCAATTTTGTAATGAAAGCCTCACATTTTGCAATGAAAATTTTGTAATGAATGAGGGCTCGGTTTATAGAGGCTCACATTACAGAAAACGTGTCCGGAACAGGTAGTTCCCACGGGGACGAGGACAAGGATTGTACTAAGTTCTGCGTTCATTTAATAAGAAGAAGTGACACCTGGGGACTAGGATCTGGGGACGCTGCAGTGACCTGTGAGATACACATCCACAGAGTCACAGAGACGTGATGAGTCTAAGTCTGGGGGGAGGGGGTGTCAAAAAAATCCAAGTTCAAGTCTAGCCTTTACCTCTTTCTAACTACGTACTTGACTTGGAGAAGTCCTCTGAGCCTCAGTTTCCTTATTATAAAATGGAAGCCACTGAAATTACCTTATTTTACAGTTTTGAGGACATGCATTCTTCTTCTCACTAAAAGGAAGAACCAAACTATAATTGTCAGCTTTTTCTACTGCTTTGTGCTGCTAAGGTTAGGAATGTGGGGTAGTATATTAATTTTCTGTGGCTGCTGTAACTAAGACCATACAGTGGATGGTTTAAAACAACAGAGCTGCATAGCCTCACAGTTCTGGAGACCAGAAGGCCATGTTCCCTCTAAAGGCTCGAGGAAAGCGTCGTTCCTCACCTCTCCCAGCTTCTGGTGGTGGCCATCACTCTTGGCTCATGGCTGCATCGTTCCAACCTCGGCCGCTGTGGTTACATGGCATCGCCCTGCGTGCCTCTGTCTGCACGGGCGTTTCCCTCTTGTTATAAGGACGCCAGTCGTAGTGGATTAAGGCTCGCCCTAAAGACCTCATCTTACCCTGGTTATATCTGCAAATATAACCCTGTCTGCAAATAAGGTCACATTCACAGGCACAAGGTGTAGGACTTCAACATATGTTTTGGGAGATACCATTCAACCCATAACAGGTAGGAAACACTTGGTTTAGCCCAGCAGTTTAGTGAGATTTTGGATGCGCTAAAGTGGGCCTCAAGCATTGGTGGGTCGGGAAGAGATGCTAGACTGACCCGAATAAGAAAACCCAGAAGTGTGTGTGTGTGTGTGTGTGTGTGTGTGTGTGTGTGTGTGTGTGATGACTGACAGCTGGAGAAGGGGAAGGCTTTGGGGGAGGTGAGGGGACAGCACATAAAATTCTCCGGGCAAAGGATAGGGATTCTAGAATTTATTTCCAAGTATGCTCCCCCTGGGTTCCCAGGACCCCAAATTCTGTGGACTTTCTTCCTGATGGCACCCCATTTTCCTTTTGAGGATTTGGTTCTTGCCCATGGCTGTCGGTGTGATGGGACTGGCCAGAGCCCCATGGGCCCCTCACCAAAGAGAGGCACCAGACCCGTGCCCGGCTAAGCAGGCACAGCCTCCCTGCAAAGGCAGGACACAGGCCGCACTGGCTTTTCATCCTGTCTGCTGTGAGCCCCCTCGGGCTCCTGAGCCCCTGCTCCAGGCCCATTGGCAGGCCTGGTTCTCTGGATCCATCGGTGGCCAGATCTTTGACACCAGCTCCCAACCGATATCTCCAAAGTCAGCTGTTCCGGAAGCCTTGTGTCAGCAATGCTTTGGGAAGAACAGAAGAACTGGAGCCGTGGACAGATGGGATGAAAGGGAAAAGATAAAAAAAGTAACATATCGGCACAAAGGTGACTAGAAGAAACGTTAAGCCCCTAGAGAGCATCCTGGGGGATTGTGCGGAGCGCAGGGAGGAGGCGGTCCTGGGTTTCTGGCTGAGGTCTCTGCCTGGTTTAAATATTAAAGGGAGGGGTATCCCGCAAGAAGTCCAGAAGATGGGGGTGCCTTGGGGCTGACGCTTGGGCATCCATGTCACGTTCCAAGTAGAAAGCCTGGCACACAGAGACCCAGGACAGGGGGACCGCTACTGGACATACTGCCCTCCGGAGAGTGTGGTCCCCCCTTTGGGCTGGGACATCACAGCCTGGGCAGATGCCTCCCCCGCTGGGGGCTGGGCCACCGCCAAGCTGAGCTCCTGCACGTAGCTGCTTGGACTCAGTGCCCCTCGGGCTTTATTGGTTTTCCTGCTTGATGAGGTGAGTTCGCCCAGCCCAGTGGCGATCCCTGTAACAGCCTGGAGCTTCATGACCCAATGTGCTGAGTTTACAGGGCAGCGCTCCCTGAGGGCTGGGCTGGCTGGAAACAGATGCTTTCCCCTTCCTAAGGCAGTAATGAGGTTCTAATGGGAGGCAGGGGCGCTGTGGGCGCCAAGAGCTCTGAGCTGGGGGTCAGAAGATCTGGACTCCAGCCCCCGCTGGCTCACTAGCATTCGCTTCTCCCTCACGGGTAACGTGGGGATAAAACGTGCATCTCACAGCATCGCTGCTGGGCTTCCAAGAGACGTGGAATCGCCCTGAACGCCACAACACTCTAGCTAGCGAGAGAAAGGACCGGCCTAACTGTAGCTGTCACTCTCACTACCATTAGAACCTGACTTCCTGTGGCAGGCAGAGCACTAAACCCCCAGTGACTCTGACCTGGAGCAATCCTCTCCTGTTCCAGTGTGGGTGGGAGCTGTGAATATAATGAGATATGACTCCTCCGATTAGGCTCCTCCAGGAAAAAGAGGTTTAAAGCATGAGAGGGATGCGGTGTGAGGGAGGTTCTTTATTTCCGGCTTTGAAGACGAGAGGCCACGTGGTAAGGGAAGCTGGAAGCCTCCAGAAGCTGGAAGTGGCCCCGGCTGACCGCTAGCAAGGAACCTACAGCCACGTGGAACTGAGTGACGCCAACAAGATTGATCTTGGACGTGGATTTGACCCTCCAGACAAGAACTCATCCTGACCAGTACCTGGAATTTCAGCTTTGTGACACCCTGAGCAGAACACCCGGCCTCGTCACACCAGGACACTGCCCTGCAGAGCTGGGAGCTCCTCCGTAGGGACTGTGTGAAGTTGCTAGGTTAGAGGCAATTTCTTACACGGCAACAGAAAACCAATACCCACTCTATAAAGGAAGCCTTAACGTGGAAGGCTTCTGCAGGGAGGCTCCTGCCCTCCCAGTGTATCCTAGTGGTTAGAGACAAGGTTCAAATCCTGACTATACTGCTCACCACACTATCTCCCTCACCTCTCAGAGTCTCAGTTTCCTCATCTGTGAAGTGGGCATGGAAAGTAGAGCACATCGTAAGGGCATGTCGTAAATGCTCAAGAAACATGAGCGTTGTATATGTTAATGATTAGAATCCGCCGACAACTAACAGCCGTCACCTGTGGTCTTCAGAGCCCTGCCCCACACACCAAGAACATGGGAATGAACTCTGACCTGGGAGTTACAGGCCACTTGGGGAATCAGGACCCCAAAAAGAAAGCCCCAACTTTGAAGGAAATAGGTGGCATGTGCATAACATTCTTAGTGGGCACAGCAAGGCGAAGACCAGGCCCCAGAGCTCACAGCTCCCCCTTGGAGTCTGGCTCAGGCCTGGGTGTAGACCCTTCCTCAAGATCCCTCTGCACTGACTTATATGAGGAGGAAATTATTTTTTTAGGATTCTGCTGCTAAGCCTCTGTCTCAAGCCTGAGCTCAAGGCCTTGCCAATGGGAAGCCTTGGACACTGCTGGTGGAAATGTAAAATGGTGCAGCTGCTTTGGGAGGTAGTTGTCAGTGCCTCAAATGTAAGCATAAAGTTACAATCCGACCCAGCAATTCTGCTCCTTGGTACACACCCAAGAGAAATGAACATATGTCCAATAAAGCCTGTACACAAATGCTCTGGGCAGCATTATTCATAACTACCAAGAAGTAAGAAGTTCCCACATGTCATCAGCTGATGAATGGATAAACAGAATGTGGTATATCCACACAATGGGATATGTTATCCGGCCATATAAAGGAATGAAGTATGGATAGATGTTACAGCATGGGTGAATCTTGAAAACAGCGAATTTTATGTTATGTGAGTTATATCTCAATGTTTAAAAATCAATTTTTTAAAAAGTTCTGTTACCAGCTGCAGGGCCTTGCACGGGTGACTGGGCCTGAGCCCCCAACTCCTCACCATGAGAACAGGCCCCAAACCACAGTGCTACCCGTGGGTCTGCTGAGGTCACATAAGCAAGTGCAAGAAAGCCATGATCAATAAGTGGAGTTTTAGGATCCATGCTAGGATTAGTCCCTGGAAGAGTAGAAGGTCGGGGAGGCTTCCCAGGGTCTGCCTCCTCCAGCAGCTCTGCTCCCCTCCCCCCACCTCTCACCCACCCCCCCACACCCCCGCCTGGAATGCCCTGCATGACCTTCCCTGGCAGGTCAGAACCCACCCTGCCTTCAAGCGCCCCCAATAGCTCCTCCACTGGGCAGCTTTCCTATTCCCAGCAGAGCCCGAGGGCATGCTGTCCCCTCCAGGGCCCTGGCGAGAGGCGCTGACCGCAGCCTGAGTCACCATGAGTGCCCGCATCTCCGGAGCCAGGTCCTCTCCGAGCAACGTGACGAGAAGGGTTGTGACTTACGCTGGGGTGCCCCAGATTTCCTTCCTTTATCACCTCCACAGTTGTCCCCGTAATTCGCGTACCGGCTGTATCCAAGTTACTCCGTCCTTTCCTTTATATCAACCTCACTTTTCAAAAAAATAAGTGTATTTTAAAAGGACACTTAAGCTTGGTGGTAAATGAAGAGCCGGGGTCATTTGCCATCAATGATAACTTAAACAGGAATTACAAAGCAGTCCCACTGGTCGCAAGACCCCATTCGGTGCAGGTGGGCCCCGCTGCCGCCAAGCCTCTGCCCCTCAAGGGGGGAGATCAGTGGGTCTCAGGGAGGCATTCAAGACATTAACAACAAACAGACGTTCTCATTGGCGTAGGGACGGAGAGATCTTTGAAAGGGACTTTCTCGCCCTGTGAGTCACTGTTATTTAATGCCTGCACCTCCTAAATCAAATCATCTCTCCTCGTCTCCTGCAGGTGGTGACTAAATACCACCTACTTGTTTTCTGGCCCCTCATCTTTGTGGGTCCACCCCTGCCCCCCATTTCCCAATCCCCCTTCCAGCTTAGTGTTTTTAAATATATTTTATTGACTTTTTACAGAGAGGAAGGGAGAGGGATAGAGAGTTAGAAACATCGATGAGAGAGAAACATCGATCAGCTGCCTCCTGCACACTCCCTACTGGGGATGTGCCCGCAACCAAGGTACATGCCCTTGACCGGAATCGAACCTGGGACCCTTCAGTCCCCAGGCCGACGCTCTATCCACTCAGCCAAACCAGTTAGGGCCCAGCTTAATTTTTTTTTATTGAGTATTGATTGCCGTTTGATATCCTACATGCTACATTTTCCTATTGTCTGTCACCCCAGCTAGAATGCAAGCTCTACGTGGCCGTTTACGGCCAAGGGCCCAGCACTTCCCGAAAGTGCCTGGCACCTAGGAAGCATTCTGTAAATATCTCCTGGACGGACGGATGGATGGATGGATCGATCGATCGATCGATCAATGGATGGATGAATCTCAGCTCTCCAGCGACTTTGCACTATCTTACACTAGCTTCGCACCAAACCTTACACGGAGGAGGTGGCCCAGTAAACAATTGCTGAGGGAGAGAGTGAAGGAAGGAATAATCCATCCATGAATTTTTGCCTGGACAGTGAAGCTCCCAATTCTTGAGACAACCCAGACCTCATGTCTGTATGTTTTCAAAGTCCCCAATTCTAAATTCTTCCTGCAGACTGTCTCCAGGACTGAAAGAACAGAGCCTTTGACAAAAAAAAGAGGTTGCGTTCCCAGGCCTCCAGTTTAGATGAAATAGTGATGGCTTACCGGAAAAAGAGAGTTGGGGACCCCAAGAAGTTGTGGGGAGCTAGAGGCGTGGGGAGAGCATTTCCCAGGGTTGGTCCCCTACTTGCCCTCCAGCCCAGCGCCCTTGGCACACTGCCGAGCGGAGAAGCCAGCCAGACGCACAGGCACGCTGCCCTCACTAAGTGATCCTAAGCACATCAAGATGGGCACATTGACGCCAGCCGCTCGGAGGGGATCTGGAACGAATTGGGGGGTTGTTAAGATCGCCGACTTGAGCCTCTTCTCACAGGAAAAATATTTATTTCACCGAGCTCTGCTTTCTGGAAAGTTGCGCCTGTAACAATCTGCATCGATCTAGCAGAGTTTTGGCTACTGCTGGTTTCTGTCTCCCCTCCTGTCTCAGGCGGCGTGGGCTGAGCGCGTGCGTGTGTGTGCGTGTGTGTGCATGTGTGTCCATGATTATTAAGCAATCAGCCATAAGACACAGCCAGGACACTCTGCTCTGCTTTAACCAGAAAAAAAAAAAGGACACACTGAGTTCATGACATGGGACAGACACAGACCTGATGTTTCAGCTGCAAAGATACCGGCTTGCAAGAAGCAATTACTTCTTTCCTTCCCTTTTTATCGAATATGCTCCTTTCCCCCCCTAGTTTGTGGGGGAAAATACAGACAAGTATAAGGAGGAAAGTAAACTTCACTCCTCCAAGGAGCCACGATTAGCCCTCAGGGCACAGTTCTTGTCATTTCTTTCTGCTCTTTGGAGCCGGAGGGTTTGAATTCTGGCCTTGCCACCTGCTGGCTCTGTGAGCCTGACAGTCATGTCACCACTTGGAACCTCTGTTTCCTCATCTGTGAAATGGAGCAAAAATAGTACCTTCCTCCGTGGGTTGTTGGGAGGAGTAAACAGGAGAAAGTACATACAGAGCTTAGCAGTTTCTAGCACATACTAATGCTCACTAAATGGTAGCTATTTTTATAGGATAAATATATATAATTTTCATACCTTCTTTTTCCTTTTTCACTATCCTAATAAGCATTTTTTTAATAACTGCAAAACATTCTATTGCAGGGCTACACCAAACATTATTTTTTAAATATATTTCTTGATTTCAGAGAGGAAGGAAGAGGGAGAGAAAGATAGAAATATCAGTGATGAGAAACATTGATTGGCTGCCTCCTGCACGCCCTCTACTGAGGATGGAGCCTGCAACCCGGGCATGTGCCCTTGACTGGAATCGAACCCGGGACCCTTTAGTCCACTGATGATGCTCTACCCACTGAGCCAAACCAGCTTAGGCCCAGTCATTATTTTTTAACTGTTCCCTGTGGGTGGAAATAGAGGCTGCTTCCACAGTATTACAGAAACTGCTGTGACAAACTTCTCCAGACTCAAATCTTGGTCTGCATTCGAGGTTCTGTCTCTAGGATGAATAGGATGAATTCTCAGAAGTGGAATTATTTAGTCAAATGGTATGAACACTTCCAAGAACCGCAATATATCATATTTAGCACTGGGAGCTGCTTTCCAGAGAGATGGACGTGTCTGAGAGGCTCCATCTCACCACAGCCCAGCTGCACGGAGGGTAATTGCCTTTTAGTTGTTGCTAATTTGACAGGCAAAGCGTCATCTCAATTCTTTAATTTCCATTTTTAAAATTTTTACTCACTCTTTTTCTCATACTGATTTTATTAGCGACAATATGTTGAATGTGCACTACAGGCCAAGCATGGGCTTAGGGTTTTTGTAAACTACCTTCACCACATTCTGGGTAAGCAGTGAAAGCAGGGTCTGAAACAGACATGTGTGCCCCTGTGTTTATGACAGCGTTATTCACAAGGGCCAAAAGGGGGGAGCAACCCAAGTGTCCATCGACAACTGAGTGGATAAACAAAATGCAGCGTATGCTCACCATGGAATATTATTCAGCCTCTAAAACAGTGGTTCTCAACCTGTGGGTCACAACCCCTTTGGGGGTCGAACGACCCATTCACAGGGGTCACCTAAGACCATCGGAAAACACATATATAATTACATATTGTTTTTGTGATTAATCACTATGCTTTAATTATGTTCAATTTGTAACAATGAAATTGGGGGTCACCACAACATGAGGAACTGTATTAAAGGGTCGCGGCATTAGGAAGGTTGAGAACCACTGCTCTAAAAGGAAACCAATTCTCACACATGCTAGAGCATGGATGGACCTTGAAGAGGTGCTGAGTGAAGCGAACCAGTCACAAAAGGACAAGTATTGTCTGACTCCTCTCATATGAGGTTCCTACAATAGTCAAATTCAGAGAGACAGAAATGAGCACAGCGGTTACTGTGGGCTGAGGGAAGGGGAAATGGGTACAGAGTGTCAGCTGGGGCGAAGGGAAAGTTCTGAAGACGAACGGTGGTGATGGTTGTACAACTGTGTGACTGTACATAACGCCACAGAACTGTAAAATGGTTAAAATGGTAAATTTAATGTTATGTATATTTTACCACAGCAGCAACAAAAAATCTCACTCAATCTTCATGTACTTAATCAAAGTACACGTTGTTATTACCCTCCGCCCTTCTTTAAAGGATGATGAACCTGCCCTGGCCTGAGTGGCTCAGTTGGTGGAGCGTTGTCCCGTGCACCGAGAGATGGCGGGTTAGATTCCCATTCAGGGCACATCCCCGGGGTGTAGCTGGATCCCCAGTAGGGGCCATGCAGGAGACAGCCAATCAATGTTTCTCTCTCTTCTTCTCCCTTCCTCTCTCAAAAAAAAATCAATAAAAAGATATTTTAAAAATAAAAATATTTTTTAAAATAAATAAAAGATGATGAAACTACTGCTTCGAGAGGTTAAACACATTCCCAGAGTCACACAGCCTAAAAATAGTGACGGGCTAAGATGCTAGGTCGTACCCTTGAAGGCTATATTATCCTGCAAGAATTCTGTGGCGGCAGGAGTCAGAGGTAAAATTCAACCCAACTGAAGGTAGCATGTGGAGTTAGCAAGACACACTGCCAGACTCCGGAGCTGCTGGCCCTGGAAGTTCAGGGTTCAGTTCTAAATTTATTCTCCAACCTCCTTGTGGGTTCTAAATATGGCCAAACAAGTCCTTCCAGCCTAATCAATGACATGGGTGTGCTGTTTTGAAGATCAAACCCTTTTCCTGCTATGAAAGTAATAAAATGATGCGGAGTTTGTTTGGAGAGCAGTCTGTTAGCAGCCATCTGGAATGAGCCTGGGCTCGCTGATGGTGGACACATGTGGCTGTTGACTGATTTCGCGGGATTAAAACCGTTTCCTAAACTCAAGCCTGAATTTCTCCTCCTGAATGAACCTGAAACAGACCCTCCGGAAATAGCAAGGCAAAAACTTCCAACCTGAACCAAACATTAAGATTTCCCTAAAATTACTAAATAAGACAAAATGGGATTCTTTAGATAGTCTCCAGGCCCGAGAGAAACAGCAGGGTCTTTGGGGACTCCCAGGCTGAGTCCCCACTTCTCTGGGAAGGTGTTGGGGGGGTGGGGGGGCTGACTGGTCCATTACCCCTTCTCAGACATGCTGCCTCCACCGAGGTGGAGTGGGCCTGTGATCCTCGTAGTCTGGCCACCAATGACTGAACAAGCCCTGAACGCGGGACCCAGGAGAGACCACCGCTCACTGCCCAGAAACATACACCTTCTGGTGCTTGGCCCAAAAGGATGAGCCTAGACATCATATTGCCTCTCTCGGGAATGCAAATAAGAGATACAGGACAGCCCTAACTGGTCTGGCTCAGTGGATAGAGCATTGGCCTGCGGACTCAAGAGTCCCGGGTTCAATTCTGGTCAAGGGCATGTACCTTGGTTGCGGGCACATCCCCAGTAGGGAGTGTGCAGGAGGCAGCTGATGGATGTTTCTCTCTCATCGATGTTTCTAACTCTCTATTCCTCTCCATTCTTCTCTGTAAAAAATCAATAAAATATATTTTTAAAAAGAGAGATACAGGACGTTGCAATTGGTGCAGATACTAGAGCTGAAGGTCATGGATATATGGAGTTGGAATGGCCATTCTGCGGGCACAAGCACACAGATGTACGTGGAAGAGGGGTAGGTGCTGTGGCACTCTGGATCACAGTGATAGTCTTGTGTGGCTGGATCAAACTTCACCTGAAACCTACCCTACCATTGGACTTTTCAAATTCATTTTATTAGATTTTCTGGGCTTTGATTTTCATGTTTTTAAAATATATTTTTATTGATTTCAGAGAGGAAGGGAGAGGGAGCGAGAGAGAGATAGAAACATCAATGATGAGAGAGAATCATTCATTGGCTGCCTCCTGCATGCCCCACACCAAGGATCGAGTCCAAAACCTGGGCATGTGCCCTAACCAGGACTCGAACCGTGATCTCCTGGTTCATAGATGGACTCTCAACCACTGAGACATGCCGGCCGGGCTTGATGCATTTTTTTTAATAACCAAAAGGAACATCTCTATAACCTTCCAATGCATCCCTTTTTACCTGAAATTGTTAGAGTGGACTGATGATCCACAGAACCCAAACAGGGCACACCCAGCGGGCAGAAGCCTTTGGGAGAGTTTGGGACACAAAGCAGTGTCCCTGCAGGTCCCAGGGACAAGCTTCCTTTTCCTGCCCGAGGCACTGGGAGGAGGGACAAAGCGGTTAGGCCTTTGCTGCAGGAACACGCTGTCCTCACGCCAACCCTTCCAGCCTCAGAACTGCTGGTATCAGACTCCCTGGAGGTTGGACAAAGGGTGAAGCCAGGAACTCCTGAGGCTGCAGGGCAGGGCAGGGGCCTGGGAGAGAGGGGCAGGCTGCGAGGGAGCAGAAACATGTCCTTTGTTTCCCTTGGGCCCTTGCAGCCCAGCTGTTGTCCACAGTGAGTTTAGCTGACAATGTGGACCAATAGCATTCACTCGACAGGCAGTGACCCAGTACTACAGGGGAGGGGGGGAGGGAGGGGGTAAACTGAGTCTCATCGAGGGGAAGCGGTTTAGCCGTGCGTGGTGGCTCTGGGATTTGAACCTGCGTCTGATGGGCTCCACGTGTGGCGCCTTTTCCAATATCTGCCCTCGAACTTCCCTTCCAGCTGGTTCCGCGATCAGCAGCCCCTCCAGACGTCCCTCAGCGGCTGCGAGGAGCTCACGGCTGATGAGGAAAAGGATTAGCCGCAAACCTGCCTCTCCCTCCAGCCGCCACCAGACCCACCGGAGGCGTGGGTGTGTCCGCCTACCTGGGAGCATCTGCTTTTGTCCTCAGACAGATCCCCCAAAGAAGGGGAAAGCCAGAAAGAATTAAAAGTGAACTTCCACAGGAAATAAATGAGCCATGAGAACTGGCCACATCTGTGAAACTGAGCGCTTCAGAGCCAGGCGCTGGGCCCGGTGTGAGCCCAGGTGCTGGACATCCAGGAGCTGCCATAACGGCTGCAGGGCTGCGCCGGGGTGGGGGGGTGGGGGGGAACTGCTGGAGGCGTGGAGGCCCAGCCCCCTTCGGCGGTTCGTCCTCCAGGGCCCACCCGGGACCCTCCTCTCGGCTGCCCAGCATCGCTTCCCCTGTTGGCTCCTTGCCTCTTCCCAGAGGCCCCAGGGGAGACAGCTGAACCGGAAGCAAGATACGGATTCGAGTCCTCGTCCCACGTTCAATGTGTGACTTGGAGTAAGTCCGTGCTCCTCTCTGAGCCTCAGTTTTCTCACCTGTACAATGGGGAGCTTGTGCTAGACCGACGTTTTCAAACGGCTGATTGCGCCTGTCTGTGTGCTGTGAGCTCAACGGACTGAGTCCCGACAGGCATGTATTGATGTTATTCTGCCTCCACGGTGAGGGGTACACCCCGTCCTTCCGGGGGACGGCCACGTGCTTCTCTGATCCCACCGTCACCTTGCTCGGAGCTGCTGCTGGGCGAGCGTGCTCATGGGTTAAGTGACTCGGGCTCTCTGCTGTTTCTCTGTGCATCGTCTGCCAGCCAGGAGGGTGGCTCATTCAGAATGAGGGTCAGGCAGCCCGGTCCGTCCTGACCCCAGTGTGGCTGCCTCCCCAAGCCTCTGCTTCAGCATCCGCCGTAGGGAGTAACTCCACGACCTCATAGGCCCATCCTGTGAATTTGAATTGCGATAAAGCATGCAAAGCTCCCGGCTTTGTGGGAAGCACATGGTGAGCCCTCCAACCACAGGCTCCCTGAGGTCAGGACAGCCCTCGGTACCTTCCCACCTCCGAACCAGCAGCCGGGTCTTGGGCACCAATTTTGTGACGGATGGATTGGCTGGGGCTGAGCTGGGAGAATCATGGATATCAGAGGGCTTAACCTCTCCTTTCTGGCTTCCTCCGGCTGGTTGCCAGCCCTCTCTTCTCCCCTCCAGGACAGCCCTGACCCCTGGCCCCAGCATCACCTCCATTCGAGAATGGGTGTTTGGCAGAGCACGTGACTGGGTTTTATGATATTTAAGGTGGGGCAACAAAGGCTCTGTGGACGGACCCGTGGTTTGAGGGTGGATTCCCGAGCGCCGTCCTGCGCTCAGCCCGGGCCAACACTGAGCCAGCGCCAGGTCAGCGGCCGAGCTTCCTGGCTAACCTTGACCTCGGGGTCTTTCTGATCCAGGGGCAGCAGCCGTCTGGAGTGAGTCTCCACTCAACGCTCCAGTCAGGCAGAACCCCACGGGAACTTCGGGAGGGTTGGGTCCGAGGTCCTGTGTGACAGTAGGCAAATGACGCGGGCTCTCAGAGCTTCGTTTCCATATCTCCCTCGGCTCAGAACGGAACTTACAAACTGGTTTGGGCTTGTGTTCTAACACCACTGGCGGGTATGGGTGGCTCTGATGAGGTGTCCAGGTGGATCCTGAGGCTGTGTTTTGCTCCCGGGAAAGGGTGCTGGATTGATCGTCCATGTCTGCCATGAATTGAAGGATGCGCATGGATAGTCTGTTTGGTGTCACACACTTGCCACCCCAACCCAGAAGCGCCACAGGGCTCCTCAAAGTGTGAAATGGCTCCGATTCTTAAGGTTCCACTGGATCACACGAAATGTAAGCTCTCGCTAACAGCACCCAGCTTTCCCCAGGGCAGGGACGCAGCCCCACTTTTCTGCGCACACGGTGGAGGCCCGTTCCGACCACCACATGGCACAGCTTCAGTGACTGGCTCGGCCAGGAAACCTCCCCCGGGCCAGGTCACTGGAAATCAGCCCTAAGAGCCCCCACCCCCACTGGATCCAGCCAGACCTGAAGCTAAACCTAATCCTACACGTTCACGTTCTGTGAGCCAATATATTGTCTTTTTTGCTTAAGCCAGTATTAATCAGCATTTCATCACTTGTAACTCAAACAGTCCTAATGTGCAAATTCTTTCTTTTCCCCAGTCAGGCCCAGAATGGGCACCAAAGAGGGTTTGGCTAACATGACAGTGAGAACATCTGGGGCTTTGTTTTTCTTTCCTTTCTTTTTTTTTTTAAATCCATCCTGGACAAGAGGCCTAGAATGCAGGAAAAAAGAGTCCAGTTTCTTCAAATGTAGAAGCCTGGGAGGCCGGTCGTCCTGAGGGGTCTGTGTGATACGCTGGCCCCGGCTTTGGATGAGTAGAGTCAAAAAGAGGGCCAATTGTCTGGAACATCCTTCTCTTCCCCCCAAAACAAAGTTTTCATGAATGCTTTTTCCTTAGCTTCCTGGGGCACTGAATCTAGCGTGGTTAAAGTTTGTTTAAAAACATTGACATAAATCATAAACACCCTTGAGTGGGACCATTAACCATCAACCAGCAAAGTTAATATCCCCCCCCCTTCCGTCTCCTCCAGCTAAATGGCCTGGAACCTCCACCCCATCCCCAGAGGAAACGTCCCTGCCTTGTCCTGGAACATTTCAAAATTGGGTTTCTGCGTAAGTTCCTGACGTATCCTCCTCCAAGCTCAGCGTGCTGGCCGGCTCCTTCACAGTGAGGCGACCATGACGCGGAACTAACAGCTCTGGGCATTTCTGGAGTCTGGCTTCAGAAGTTTTTTCTGGAGCAGATTCTTCTCTGCACCTCCCCCACCCCCACCCTCCCTGACCCCGCTCCCGAGAGCATCCAGGAACCTGAAAGGCACAGCAGCAGTGGGAGAAAAGTGAAGGCTTTAGAGCAGCGGTTCTCAACCTGTGGGTCGAGACCCCTTTGGGGGCCGAATGACCCTTTCACAGGGGTCGCCTAAGACCATCGGAAAACACATATATAATTACATATTGTTTTTGTGATTAATCACTATGCTTTAATTATGTTCAATTTGTAACAATGAAATTGGGGGTCACCACAACATGAGGAACTGTATTAAAGGGTCGCGGCATTAGGAAGGTTGAGAGGCAGATAGACCTGGGGACGAATCCTAGCCTGACACACACTTGCTGTGTCACCATGGACAAGCTGCTTAACCTGTCTGAGCCTCAGTTTTCCTTTCTGTAAAATGGGGATAATGCCACCCACTGAAGGGCTGTTCTGAGAATTCGATGTTACAGTGCTTGCCCTGCGCCTGATTTAGTAGCAAATGGAATTTGTAGTAGTAATATTTATGTCATTCTCATTTTGATCAGCTTAGACCAGGGCGGGAAGGAAGGAGGATGGAGAAGAGAGAGAGAAGGGTGTTTAGGACATCCTCAGAGCTTCTGCATCATTCTACCTTGGGGGCAGGTCACGACCTCCCCAGCCCCTCTAGTTCGAGAGTCACCCTTTTTAGCCCGCCGCGTCAGCCCCTGGAGAGCTGTCTGCTTTATCCTTTCAGAAGACTGATTGATCTCTTTCTTCCCCACGTGGGGAAACTGAGGCTGGGCCTCGGCCCAGATCCCAGAGTCCATTGGCAGAGACTGAGCCGTGGCAGGAGCTCTGACCACCGGGTCTGCGGGACTTTGTCACCGTCGCCTGAACAGGCTGCGACAATAGTTGCACACCCTCGCTGCTCTTCTTCGTCTCTGTCAGCACAGTTAGCACAACCATCCCCAGTGTAGTGTGCGATCGTTTCAGGAACAGGTGTTAGTTAGGAAAACCTGGCTGCACTGTCCTCTTTGCCTGGCGTTAAGCAGCCCTCCCTTCTTGGTCCTCAGACGTCCACCCTCCTGGAAGACTGGGTTATGCACCGAGGGCTGCAGGGCGCACCACCAGCACACAATTCCTCGTAACCAAAACAGAGGCAGTAGACCTAAAAGCCACCCCAGTGAGAAAGCTGATGCCAGGAAGGCAAGCAGTGACCAGGGCATCGTTTTTGTAGGTTGTTTTGTTGTTGTTGTTGAGAAAACAGTTTCTATTAGTGCCTTGACCAAGTAGCTCAGTTGGTTAGTGTCATCCCATTATGCCGACCTCGGTTCATCGGCATAATGGGATGCTGGCTCAATCCCTGGTCAGGGCACATACAAGAGTCAACCAGTGGATGCATAAATCAGTGAAGCAACAAATGGATGCTTCTCTCTCTAAAAATTCAATTAAAAAATTTTTTTAAGACCATTAGCTCCCAATTAACATGGCAAAGGCATAGAGTTTTCCCACGTTGTTGAGAAAGTAGAAAGGTCTTCCTTCAATACCTCGGGCAGGAGCCCACGCGTAGAGGGCAGGACACCGCTCTGTCCTTCTTGGCCTCGGCCACAAAGGACAGGAGCATGGAGGAGGGTGGTGGTGAAGAGTATGGACTCAGGGTTACCTGGGCTCAAATCCCAGCTGTACCACTTATTAGCTGTGTCACCATGAGCAAGTTACTTTGCTTCTCTGTGCCTCGATCTTCCCATCTGTAAAGTGGGACTAAGAGGACTTCCTCGAAGAGTTGCTGTGAGTATTAAATGAGTTGATGGGTGAGGTTCTTAGAATGGGCCTTGGTGGAAACAGGCATTCTGCGTGTCTGCTGTTTCTGTGTATTTGTGTTTTTTTATACAAGTAGAGTCAGCTCCCAAGGCCGGGGTTGCACTGCCCCTCCCGGGGCTCGAGGGGGAAGCTGCACTGAGACCACCAGCCACCAGTGTAGGGTGGGGACCCTGGAGGTGCAGCAGGTTGAAAGGCAGGAAGCTCTGATGTTCCGCTTTCCCTGGCTACACAGGGTCCCCCTGTGGTCAGGATGGGGCTCCACACGTGCCCACTCCGGTGTGGACACACTGTTAGGGCGAGGGCCATTGTGACTGCGGCAGGGGCTGGCGGTGACAGCCAGGGTCGGGGGCCCGATGCAGTGGGGACGAGGGTTCAGAGCCAAGGTGGAGACAGGTGGGCCGGGCAGGGGTCCAGGCCCCAGCTCCTCCAGCTGCAGCCACAGATGCCGGGAAGGCAAGCGGTGACGGGGCCTCAGACACGGCCGCAGACCCCGCCTCGTTCCCCCGCTGGGGCGTCTCATGGCCAGCACACCTCCGGTCACACAGACCCCACGGTGCCCCCTAGAGAGAGGCTGAGGAGGCAGCGGAGGAAACCTGAGCTGAGCAGAACCTAAAGGCCTGAAGTGCTGGGTCAGATTAAATTGACCCGATTACACTAAACCTGGTGTTTTTCCGTGTTGCCCTGGGACTGGGGTTTGTGAGAAAGCTCAGATCAATTACAGGAAATAAAGAAAAGACATTTCTCTCCACACACGCACGCGATAGTGTGAGTGAACGGCCCCATCTGTTCAGCAGGCAAGAAGCTGCTAGGTTTTGGGGTCCTGTGTGAGGCAGCAGCTCTGCACCCATGGACCAGTCACTTAACCCTAATGTGTGTACCCTCATCTAAAAAAGGGCATAATAACCACACCTTTCCACCTTATGGGTTCATTGCAAAGACCAAGAAAATGAGTAAACGAGTGGATGGATGGATGGATGGATGGATGGATGTGTGGATGGATGAGTGGGAGGGACCACTGGTTGGATTACAGATTCAGGCAAGAAAACCGAAGGGGCAGGATGGAACAAAGCCGTGAGGAGCTCTCACTGAGCAGCTGCCACAAGGCCACGCCCGTGCCTTTGGGAGGGCCCCTCACCAAGGGAACCCCTACCTCCATCCTCACTTCACCAGCCGTTCTTCCTGGGGCTCGCGGACCAGGGCTCGGAGCCGCAGGGATGCTCAGCATCCTGTGCCACCCCCACACTGAGCTCTGCTGTCCCTTCTTCATGGGTTATGTTCCCCCTGGGGCTGCTGTTGCCCAAAAACTGGCCGGGCTTGGCGCCACGGAGACAAACAAGCCGATAGCCACAGCATCTGATAGCCCCAGAACCTGACCCTCGTGGGAGAGCCACAGCCAGCTGGCATGGGTACCACGGCCTGGCCGCAGCTCCTGGGCAGTCAGTCCTGGGAGTGACAGGACAGAGGGGAGGGGTCAGACTTCAGCCTTCACGTGGTCACGGATGCCCGACTGTGTCAGGAGAACAAACGCAGGCCTGGACACACATCACAGGACCTGGGAGCCTTCACAAATACTCTGTCCACACTCCCTGCCTGGGTCTATGTGACCCCCCAAACCTGAGCCTGACCCCTCATGTTGAACCAGGCTTGATTGCCCGTAGAGGCGCCCATCTGTCCCCCATCTCATCGGGGGCTGGAGCCACTGGAGCACAGGGGCCACGTGGCCATCGTCTGGTCCTCCCTCCCTCCCTCCTAAGTTGGGGATGTGAGTCAGACCCTGCATGTCCACAGGTATGGAGACCGGTTGGCAGCAGGTTGGGATTTGGGGGTAACCCCAGCCCCCCTCCCGAGTCCTCCCCGCTCTAGCTGATCCCACAGCCTCTTGGATGCTGGGCACAGGGGCCCCCCAGTTGCCCTGAGAGGCAGGTACTAGGAGCAGGCTCCTGCCCAGTGTGCATCAGGCAAGTCAGGAGCCAGGCCGCTGACCCACAGCCAGGAGGCTGAAGTGCTGTTTCTCTCGTCTTAACGGAGCCCCCCGCCCCATCACCACCATGACAACAATGGTCAGCATGAATGAAACCCTCTGTGCCACTAGCTCAGGGATCCCCACAAACCCCTGCCCGCAGGTAGGTTATGTGATAATCCCTGTTGGACACAGGGGCGGGCTAAGGCCCCGCTGGTCAGTGGAGGAGGCAGGGCTTGAACCCAGGCAGCCTGACTTGGGGGCAGTGCCCCCTGCGACATGGCCAGCTCCTCCACGCTGGCCAGCCACCCCGGCAAAGCTCTGCAGGCTTTGCCCTCCGGGAACCCCCGTCTCCCCAGAGGCCTCCAGCCCACTCGCTGGCCGGGGCAGCTCCAGGCTCGCCCTGCTGACACAGCAGCTATTTCTTGGCCCCAAAGCCGCAGTTGTTGGAAATTACGATCCTTCCTTCCTGACTCCGAGCTCACGGCTCCAAGAGGCTCCTAATGCGCACGTCCCCCATTATCCAGAGCAAGTTCTTTCCATGGCCACGACCCAGGCGTGTGGAAATGCACGCCGCCGCGCACCACGCGCAGCAAGCTCGTTTGTCTCTGTCAGGCCCCGCCAGGCCGCTCTCCCTCGCCGTCAGCCCGCGAGGGGCTTGGCCAGGCCTGGCCCGAGCAGTCAGGGTCCGAGGACCCCACAGAGTGCACCACGACATGAGCATCTAATAGCGTTGTCTCAATGTCGAATAAATCACACCTTCATGGGCCATTTTCCAATTTGTAGCCCCAAGTCAAGACGCCTAAAACGTTACCAGCTGCAGGGAGGAGGTGTGTGCCTCTGGCACGCGGCTTCCTACCGGTGGGAGAGCCGGGCGCTGGTGATCGGAGGCAGAACGCAGCTTCATGTTTGCCACTCGAAAAACAAGATTCCTGCCCGGCCGGCGTGGCTCAGTGGTTGAGCATCGACCTATGAACCAGGAGGTCACAGTTCAATTGCTGGTCAGAGCACATGCCCGGGTTGTGGGCTCAACCCCCAGTGTGGGGCATGCAGGAGGCAGCCGATCAATGATTGTCTCTCATCATTGATGTTTCTCTCTCTCTTCCTCTCCCTGCCTCTCTGAAATAAAAATATTTTTTAAAGAAAAAGAAAAAGACAAGATTCCTCCCCCCACCTTTTTGTGGCCTCTTGGGGGACATGCGTCTGGAGAGGTGTGGGCCAGAAGCATGTCTCACATGGCTGGGATTCTGGGACAGAAAGTGCGGCAACTCCATGCTCTTGGAATGGGGTTGGCGGGCCTTGAAGCCTTACCAGCTTTGGAGTCAGAAAGAAAAGGGTCCGAACCCTAAATTTGCTATTTACCAGCTGTGTGACCTTGGGCAAACTGTGTGACCTTGGGCAAGTCATTTCACCTCTCTGGGCCTCAACTAAGTAATCATAGCACCCGCTTCCCAGATTGTGGAGGGGGCTAAATGGGAGAAGAAGAGAAAGGAGCTTAGGGTGTGCTTTGGGGAGCCTGTGGTAAGGGGAGTGTTAATAACAGCTAATATTTATTAGGGGGTTCGTGAATTGAACAGTATCCCCCAAATATGCATGTCTCTCGGGGTCTTAGAGCATGACCTTTGGAAATAGAGTCTCTGCAGATGTCATTGGTTAAGATGAGGTCCTATTGGACGAGGTGGCCCCAATCCAGGGCCTGTGTCCTTGGGGAGGAGGAGAGGACACGGAGGAGGGCCTGTGGAGGAGCGACAGCTGCTCACTCACCTGCTCTCTCCCCAGCAGACCAGGCGGGCCGGCCTCATCAGTGGTGCAGGGAGCCCTCTGGCCTGATCGGCGCCCTCAAACAATGCCCAGGTCATCCCTGCATTTACCCTACCTGGGTTTTATGCAGTTGCTGCTGCTAAGCAGTAGAAGGGGGAGAAAGTAGCAAAATACAGGCAAAACCATCCTTACAACGCAACCCAACAGCAAAGATCCCCCCCCCCCGCCCCCACCCACGCCGGGTCAGGAGTGTTTTTCCACCAGGAAACCAGAACAGTTCATCTGAGTTTCTTCACCCTTTGTCCCAAGACACAAAAATGTCAGAAATGTCAGAAATGCCCCCCCTCTGGCCTGAGGGACACGATCTCGCCCTCGTGGTCCACTTCCTGCACCGGCCGAGGGTCGGGGTGACGACCACTGGCCGGAGAGGCAGGACAGTGGGGTGGCTCCTGCTGGGCCACGTGCTTGCTGTAGGGTGCCCGCTGGGGGTGGGGGTGGGGTGTCCCTCTCTGGGCGCCAGTTTTCTTCGCTGTAAACTGGGGGTGGTAATGCCTGGCCGTCATCTCACAGATTAAGCTGGAGCAGGTCGTACAGGGCTGTCTTCCTCCGTCTCCCCTAAGGGGTCAGCATCGTGAGAGCCAGGTCTCTATCTGTGCCTCCAGACCCTACTTTATAACACGGGGACTTGGGCTGTGGGTAAATCCATTTGTATCCACGGAGCACCAACTGCACGCTCCACACCATGCCAGTTTCTGGGAGGTTATTTTTTATATTTTTTTTTTATTGATTTCAGAGAGGAAGGGAAAGAGAGATAGAAATATCAATGATGAGAAAGAATTATTGATCGACTGCCTCCTGCACACCCCCTACTGGGGATCAAGCCTGCAATGGGGCATGTGCCCTGACCGGGAATTGAACCGTGACCTCCTGGTTCATAGGTCGACGCTCAACCTCTGAGCCACGCCAGCTGGGCTCTGGAAGGTTATTTATAACTGTTAACACGGATGCTTAGCAATACCAGCAGGAGCCACCATTTATTGAGCATTCGCTATGTGCTTTGCCTCAGTTAATTCTCACAATAAACCTGCAAGATGCGTATCGTTAGAACCCCCATTTTCCAGGAAAACTCAGTTCAGTGGGAGTAACTTGCTTGAGACCCCACTAGTTCAGTTGGACTCCCTTTCAACTCTGCCTCCAAAGCAGACCCTGCTGCCCGCAAGTACCACGGCCCAGTGGGCGGCTGCGGTGAGGCCAGACCTCCCATAGATATGACATTCCTCACACAAGCTTGTATTTCTAATGCCCGACACCGGGTCAAACAATCCATACGCCTTACGTCGCTGAGACCTCATACAACCTTCCTGAGAAGCCATCGTCATTATTATCCTGTTCATACAGGTGAGGAATCGAGGCCCAGGTGATGACAAGGATGGTGGCACGAATAAGCCAGGAGCAAAAGCTGGCCTTCCTGACTCCACATCTAAGGTTTTGCCCCCACACTTTTCAAAATGGGGCTGGATACCATGGGTGCTAAATCCATGCACAGCCAAGGGTGTTGGGGAAGAGATCCCAGGGGGCTTCCTGGAGGAAGAGGATCACAAAGGATGGGCAGAACCTGCCAGGCACAGAGTTCCTCTCTGCAGACACCTGAGGGCATTTGCCAGGAACCTGGGAGCTGGAAGGACCCAGCCCCGTCCTTCTGAAACGTAGCCCCTGGCACCTCATTCCCCCGAGGGACGCAGGAGGAATGTGTCCTGCCTCCCACCCCGCCCGCCGCACAGGCTTGTCTGCATGCCAGGCCAGGGCTGGCCCTGCGCCCTGTGCACTTCTCTCTCCTTTGTTCCTCGGGCCTCAGGAAGGAAGGTCCAGAGCCAAGGTTATCGTGGGGCTCGCATACCTTAGGGGAGGGCCGGGTACACAAAGCACAGGTTATTCAGTGCGGCATTATTTGCGATCACAAAGGACTGGACCCAATCTCACGTCCATCCACAGGAGACTGGATGGAGACACTCAGGCACAGCCACATACCATCCGGGGTCAGCCGGGGAAGAGTGGGAGGGCCTGAGAGCGCCAACAGCTGACATTTGGGAACAAGTTTACATGCACAAGGGCAGGGCCTCATTCGCGCGTATTAATCCGTACATCACCCTCGGGGGGCGGGACCGTGATCATCGCTTTAAAATGAGGAAGCTGAGGCGTGGAGAGGTCGAGTCCCTGGCGCCAGGACCGATGGCTACAAGCAAACGGGGCAGCTGGGATTTGGGTCAGGCAGTGGGTGTCAGAGCCACGCTCAGGACCACTCTGCCCCACGGCCTCCCTCCCCCGCCAGGAGCACCCCAGAATCTGGGAGAGAACAGAAACACGCGGACCACCTTCGCACGCCCGTCCTGCGCCGGCCTGACAAATGGATTGCGGTAACTCAGGCGCTGTGGTAGCCAATTTCTCTCTCCGCTCCGTGATGGCCAGCGGGCCCATTGATTCATTTTATAGCCTTTCCTGGAGTCAGGACAAGGAAAACCAAACGATCCGCGGGACCCCTTTCATCACCAGCAGCCGGGTTTCACGGTGGGGGCGGAGGAAGGAAAGAAAAATCACTTTTTCCCCACTTTGAGCTCATCAACAGAACTCAAGGCCGGGCGGCCAACATGTTGGTGTTGAGAAAAGCTGTTCTCAAGCAGAACTAATTGGCAACAGAAATGGAATTTTTCCCCCAAAAAAGGATAAACATGCTTTATCCCTGGGAATTACCCTGCGGAATAGGTATTCCAGACACGTTGTGTGCAGCTCCCCGCGTGCGGCCGGCAGCCTCAGCCAGACGAGGCCAAAGGGGCCCGTGCTGCTCACCATTCATCCAGGTCGGCCTATTTTGCACGAAAGACGCTCACGTAGGTCAACGGCCCAAACCAGTGCAGCCCGGGGTGGACATGGCTCTCCTCTGGCCCGGCATCGCGTCCCTCCTCGAGGAAGAGCAGCTGGCTTTGGGGTCCCCCAGACACTGGTTTGGTGGGGTTGACCCTGCCCCTCCCCCTGCTCTGGGGACTGCCTGGCAGGCTTCCGCCGAAGAAGAGCCTACTCCAGGGCTATTTCAGGAATGGGCACACAGCCCGAGGAACAATAGGCATGAGGAAAAGAAAAAGAGAAAAAACACTGGACGAGGCTTGCGGGAAGGGGAGCTCTGCAGAGAGGCGGTCGCACAAAACTCAAGACAGCAGCTACTGCCGAGGGAAGGAGGACATAAATGCATGTAAATAATGTCAGCTTTCCGGTTCTCAGCGGCGGAGGGTGTACAGGTGTTTTTTATTTTACAACGATATGGTGAGACTTCGAGGGAAGGGTAAAGGGGGCCATCCAGGCGCCTCTCTCGGTCTCTCCTGATGAGACAATGATTAGTTCAATGATGGACCTGAGGTCCATGTTTTCAAGTCTTGAGGAAAGCTCTCAGACCTGGATTTGGGGATCAGGGATCTACAGGGACCCCTCTCCCTGGATAAGCGAGCAAAAGACGTGAAGCTGTTCCCTCTGCGGTTAACCGGGGACAAGCCTCGAGGGTCCCTGGTGGGTGGAAGCGTCCAATGGCATGTTTGGAGGGATCGCATGCCCCCTTCCACCTGCAGGGCCGCCCCTCCCCTCCCCTCCGTGGGGTGAGTGTGGAAGGCGATGCTGGCCTGGTCCTCAGAGGAGGGCTTCCTGCAGCACTGGGTGGGGGACAACACAGTAACAGCCACCTGACACCACAGAACCCAAGTCCCATGACCTGCCTGCCTCCTGGGTTTATCTGGACTCAGGTGACGAAGAGGATGTTGTGTCCAGGGCCGTCCCCGCCCACCTGAGACAGACACTGACTCTCACTGTGATGCAAACGGAAGGGCCACTGGATGGATGAGCTGTGTATACGTCAGTGAAACACAGGCATGCGCTAGGGCAGTGGTTCTCAACCTTCTGGCCCTTTAAATACAATTCCTCATGTTGTGACCCAACCATAAAATTATTTTCGTTGCTACTCCATAACTGTAATGTTGCTACTGTTATGAATCGTCATGTACATATCTGATATGCAGGATGGTCTTAGGCGACCCCTGTGAAAGGGTCGTTCGACCGCCAAAGGGGTCGTGACCCACAGGTTGAGAACCGCTGCGCTAGAGGTTCCCTATGATTCTAATTCAGGATTCTCCCAAAAAGTCTGGCTGTCTTGTCACCCTTAGCAACATAGCAAAGCAAGTATGTCCACAAGTATGTGTTGAGTGCCTAGTATGGGCTATAGCATTGCATAAAACAGCCCCCCCACCCCCACCCCCCGCAAAAAAAAATCCCTGCCCTCAGGAAGCTTACATTTTAGGGGACATTGAAGAAAAGAAAAATATATAGTATAGTGGATGACGGATGATCAGTGGTGAAGAGTGAGCCAGTGGAGATCTGGACAATGAGTGCCCCAGGCAGAGGGGAAAGCAAGTGCAAAGGTCCTGAGGCAGGACTGTGCCTGGCACAATTGAAAACAGCAAGTGCAGTGAGGGGGTGAGCGAGGGGATGAGCTCCAGATCCTGCAGGACCTTGTTGCCATGGCGAGGACTTTGCCTTTTACCCTGGGTGAGGTGGGAGCCAGGACTTGGGAGACGGTGGTGTCCTGAGCAGAGGAAGGACAGGATCTGATTTCCTTTAAACAGGACCCGACT
>NW_005871263.1:988973-991916 GCF_000147115.1 Myotis lucifugus | reverse complement strand
GACGGGTGAAGGGTTAACCACAGCTCCCCAGGAGAAAGTGTGTCTGTGTGTGTCTGTGTGTGTGTGTGTGCACATGTGTGCATACAAATACTATATATGCACATACACACGCACGCACACATACACATAGATACATATACTTAGGGTTATTATACATCGTATTGACATAAAGGATGTGTAACACACAATTTACAAATAAAAATAAAATTTACAATACCCCTTTTTATAAATTTCATATCACCCATTGTTTCACACAGAACATTTTCATTGATTTTTTTTTCCCCTCTGTTCTTGCATCTGTAGTCAACCTATGGTTACAATGGATGAGCGACCATAGTTCTTCAGGAATGCTGATTGATATTTAATTTTACCTTAAGGAGTAAGACCACCATGATACAACAAAGAGCAGTTGAGCTTAACCCCTTTTTCAATGAAATGAGCAACTTGCTCTATGTTTGGTGCTATTCACAGTGTAACAGCTAGAGAGACAACGGGCTTTGGTGTTTAATCTGCATGGTTAACTTTTCCTCCCTCACTTTCTCAAATCTAGACAATGAATAAGACAATAAATCAAACCCTGCGTCATACTCATTTGCCAATTCCCAAAATGTAAATACTCCCAATACGATCAGTATCAGGCTACCAACCTGACATCGCTAAAAATGAAGTTGGGAAGAGACGCACGGCAGCACACCGTGACAGTATTCCCACCAGACAGCCACCCTCAATGAAAATAGCCTCAGGAGCACAGTAACATCATAGGTGCCAAGGTCCTTGTTTGCCCGGGACCGAGGGGGCGACCGAGGGGGCTTCGGGACTAGCCAATCACCCTGGAGCTGGAACCACCACTCGGGTCTGGGCTTGAGCCTAAGGCCGAGCCAGTTCCTGGAAGGACAGGAGGTCTGAGTCAGTGCAGAGCTGCGCTGGGATGGAATTTTCCAGGGAAGAGAAAACAGGAGGCCACATCTGGGTGCCAGGACCTCCAACTCTGCCCAGAGGCCTGCCACCCGAGGGACTTCCCACCTGCCGTGGCCCTGCTGCGTATTTCTTATCTCTTGGCTGCTGCCGGCCACAGCTGCAGGGCACATATGCAAATCGCCTGTGATAATATTAATGTGGGAAGGGGGGGGGCATGTGGAAAGCACTGTTTGTGTTTCACAATTCCGTTTCTACAGAGGAGCAGAGGGGGCCCGGAGTGATTTGAAACACATTTTTGAAAAGGCAAAATAAAATTGGAACAAAACCTAGTAGAGACATATGCCACTCTTTCCACACCCAGCTCTCCCCACCCCTGCCTAAGATTAACCCTCTTCTCTCACGCCTGGGAGTCTCCTACAACAGAGCAGCAAACACGGCAAATGACACGGGGCGGTCGCGCTTCATTCACACCAGGAGCCCTGCCCACCCCATCCCAGGACAGGGTGCCCCTTCCCTGGGCTGACATACATCCAAGGAGCTAAAGGCTGCTCAGCCGGTTGCTTCTTCCTCTGTCCACGTCTCTGCCTCCCTCCTCCAGACAATGCTCCCTCCTCCTTCACCCCAGCTTCCTGGGTGATCATCACAGACTCAGAACGCAGAATACTGGCGGTGGGAACGTTAGTGAAAGTCAAGTCGGAAAAACCGAGATCTGGTTCTCATCTCGGCCAGGGACCAGCTGTGTGTCCTTGGGCGAGTTATTTCACCTCTCTGAGCCTCTGTTTGCTCCGTGTATAACGAAGAGAATAGTAATAATAATACCTACTCTCTGGGGGATTGTGGGGCTTCCCCAGGCTAACGTTTCAAAACACCTAGCACAGTGCCTGGTACACAAGCAGACACACAAGAAATAGCAGTCATAGCAAGACCCGCCCCCCCACACACACACACTTAAAGATCGCCTCGTTCAGCTGCTCCATTTTAGAGATGCACAAACGGAGGCCCAGAGAGGGAGAAGAACTTGCCCAGCGCCACACAGCGAGATACTGCAACGCCCTCTTAGCTTCAACGGAGCTCCAGGTCGGAAAGTGAGGACCCGATGCCTTCCTCACGCCTTCCCTCCCTCCAGGGTCTGGTCCCCATGCGGCCGCACTCACCAGCAGCAGGTCCGGACCTTCAGGAGCCTGTCACCATCCTCCTGGGATCAGCCTGGTCGGTCGCTGTAGCAAGTGGGTTCCCATTCAGGGCAGGACTCCAGCCAGGACTCGCGCCGCCTCCCAGGAGCCCGCTGTCCCCGTGGTCCTTTCGACTGTGCGCTGCTGGCCCTGATAGCGTGGCCGGCTCTTATCTGGCCTGTGTCAGGGTGCCGGCAGCTGTGGAGCCCGGGTTCCAGGAAGCCTGCCTGGGGCGCCCCCAGCGGCCCGTGCCCCCGGATGCTGCCTGTGGCTCTGGACGCCGCCGATTTGCCCGTCAGTGTCACTCGGAGCTCTGCCTGGGAGGATTCCATGTGGCCCCCGGCAGGCGGGGCCCCCACCCCTTCGCGTCCCACCCCCCCACTCCCATCTTGGCAAGGGGACTGGGGAAAGGCAGCAAGTTGCAAGTCCACACGGCGTTTGTGGTCGTGTCCTGAACTCTCCGCGATTAATCCTGGAGCATCTGACTTCTGCTGTGCCTCGGAGGGGGGTGTGGGGACGCCTAGAAGTTTCTGTTTACTCCATTCTGCGGGGCTGCGTGCTAATCACAAACAGACAGGGACGCAGCCTCTCCCCCCTCCCGCCCCCCCCCCTTCCTCTCCTTACCTTGCCGCTTTCTCCTCAACGCTTTCTCCTTTCCCCCCTTTCTTCCCTCTTTGCCATCTGTCCCCTCCTCAGACTGGGATCAGATCCTCCACACACCCCTTCCTCCGGTCCTGGGTTTCCCCCAAACCCCATCGTCCCCTCTGCACCTCCCCCATCTCCTAGGATTCGAATTGGCTTGGCTTTTCCCCTTTACATCTTTATAGTTAGTAGTCAGCTTCTTTTTATTACC
>NW_005871263.1:984711-987550 GCF_000147115.1 Myotis lucifugus | reverse complement strand
TTCCAGAAACCATTCACTTACTTAACTTTGAACACAGAACATTTGAGCGCTTAAGGAGTTCATTGAACAGGTCAAAAAAGGCTTTAGGAGGGGATTACTGATTACCCGTTCTCCCCTGCTGGCTGCAGAGACACGTCTACAGACAGAGGCATCTGACCTGTATCCGAGAGCACCGTCGACCCACTATATCACAGATCACCGTTCTCCTGTGTTCTTCACTTGTCAGGAGGCGGCTTTATCAGGGGAGCTGCTGTGGAGAAGACAAATGGCATTCCCCATCGCCCTGAGCCAGTGGGAGCAGCCCCCACCCCGCCCCCACCCTCCAGGGCAGAAGAAAACCCCAGGTTTGGAACTCAGTCGTCCTGAACTTGGGGTTTCCAGCCGTCCGAAGGCCTAACGTAGCCAGACCGTGCCGCTTCCCAGGCTCACACAGGGTGGCACCCCACAGCACTTGGTGACACACAGACTGGGCACCAGACATAGTGGGAAAGTCACGTTAAACCTGGGCAATGCGATGGACCGGCTCCCAGCACTCTTCCAGGTCCATCTGGCCTCTGCCTTGAACATCTCCACCATTTACTAACCTGCCTTTTTAACAAGAGAAAGCCGGCCTCAGGCTTCCTTCACTCAGCCGCCAACAGCCTCCAGCGAGGATTGTGGTTTCCCAGGGACACTTTCCAATCTTCACATTTTTAAAGTTTAAAAGTGACTTTATCAGATAAGGAAAAACTAAAAAAACATGGAGTTTAGTTCATGATAATGTATTGATATTGGTGCATTCATTGTAACAAATGCTCCAAAACATGTAAGATGTCAACAGTGAGGGGAGACAGTGAGAAACTGGAAACACATTACATAAGAATTCTCTGTACACTCTTTGTAACTCTTCTTTAAATCTAAATGATTCTGAAAGTGAAAGTTTCTTAAATATTTTAATGGACCTAGAAAATAAGTAATTCCATGTTGTTGTTTTGCTTTTTTAATCCTCGCCTGAGGATATTTTTCCATTGATATTTAGAGAGCGTGAGAGAGAGAGGGAAAGACAAAGAGAAATATCTATGTAAGAAAAACACATCGATTGGATGCCTCCTGCAGGCGCCCCAACCAGGGCCTGGGTCGGGGAGGAGCCTGCAATCGAGATAGGAGATGCGTACCCTTGACCAGAATCTAACCCGAGACCCTTCAGTCTGCAGGCCGACGCTCTCTCCACTGAGCCAAACTGGCTAGGGCCCATGTTGTTGTTGTTTAATGTGTATATGGAGAGAAACACAGAGAGAGCACATGTGGCAGAAATATTAACCATCGGTGAATCTAGGGGAGAGGTGTTTGGCTGTTGGTGGAGCTACTATCTCCACTTCCCAGCAGGTTAGAAATTTGTCCAAACAAAAAACTAGCAGACAAAGGAAATTAAAGAGAAATATTAAGCACCTAAGAGCCCAGGTGGTGGCTGAGCTGCTGGCACTTCAGGCGAAGAGGTGCCTGGCAACAAGGTGGATCTGTGATGACTCCGATGACCTCTCTAGTCCCTGCGCGGCCACACTCACCACCGTGGCCCCACAGGCACACGCTTCCAAGCCACACAGCGTTTCTAACACTTCCAAACGATCTCCCATCTCTACCCGTGTTCCCTCATGAGGTGAGCAGGGCAGGTGTCATTGTCCCCCATGGCCAGGCTGGGTGTTTGGGGACAGAGGTGAGTAGAGAGGAAGTGTCCCCGTGTGGACAGGCGTGTCGGGCCATCTGCACGCAGCCCAGGTGGTGAGTGCTGTCGTCAGAGCAGGGGGGAGGGGCCTTTGCCTTTGAGACCGGAGGGGAAGCCCCAGGGAAGTGTGTCACCAGCGAAGGATGAGGAAACAGAAAGGTTACGTGATCTTTCTAGAACACCTCTATTCTCGGGCCCTCGGGGGAAGGCCAGTCCCACCGCCCTTGCCGCCCTGTGGAGCCGGAGCCTCGCTGTCTAGTCCCACACAGTCCCCCTCCCGTCTCCGGCTTGGGAAGGGGGTGAGGGAGGTGTGGGGTGCTTTTAACAGGAGGAACCGTCTCCAAAACCCACCCCACTTGGTACCATCCATCATTCTCCTGCAGATGGTGGCAGCAGAGGTCTCCTCTGCTACCCACCCTGTCAGCCCTCAGCACTGACAAGGGTGTAGTTGCTGGATTCCTCCTGGAAGATAACATCTCGATCCATCTTCCAGGCTTCTTTCCCCTGCACTCTCACCGGCCCACAGCCTCTGCGGCACCTCCGCTCATGCATCAGATAGACGTGCGCTCTGGTGCGTTGGGGAGGCGTCTGGGATGACAGGCTCCCGCTCTGGCCTCGGCTGGCCTGGGCCATAAACCTCGATTCAGCAGAGAAGGAACCTGCCCTGCAACCTTATCAGTTGGAGAGACTGTTAGAGGCCTCGTCCTGACCCCAAAGAAAATCCAGACACCGTCCACACTCCCTCGGGCCCTCCGGAGTCAAATACTTTCAGAACCAGCCCCAGTTAAGTAAATAGTTTCCTGCACGTGAATGCTCAGGGGGCTTCTCGGAGGACCTGACATTCTCCACTTGGTGACAGTCGTTTCCTTGCAAACATAACACTGAGCGCAATCTTTGCATTCCCGGGATGACTTCCCCGCTGAGGAATTCTGCGAGCCTCCTTCAGTTCAGGGCCGTGGCTCTATTTTGTGCTTTGATGACAACCCCCCCCGCCCCCCCCCCAAATGCATCCTGTATAATTTGATAAGAGCCCTTTGCGCCCCCAGCCCATGCCTGTCTTCCTTCGCCACAGATTTCTAGGAAACTCTTCAAAATATCGCTGCCCAAATTGGACCCTGATGCTGGGAGCACTAATGA
>NW_005871263.1:963311-984611 GCF_000147115.1 Myotis lucifugus | reverse complement strand
TTCTCTAAAACTCAACCGCGACGTGGGGCGCAGAAAATGGGTGAAGCGCACAATTTATTTGTCTTGGCGGGTTTCATGCTGGTTGGAATCTGCTCTGGGGGGAAAACAAACCCTGCATATGTTTAGATTTAAAATTTATACCAAAAGCACAAATACCTCGGAACAGGGCCAGAACGAGGCGCAGTCCAGAGCAGGAGCCCTGGGCATGGAGGCTGCCCTCTGTCGTGGACGAACTAAGAGAGATGACAAGCTGTTTTTCAGTAAAGCCGCCTTCTTCTCCGCCCCCTCCCCAGGGAAACGTCTATGGCAGACGCTCCCAACCGCCCGACCCTTGTGCAGATGGCCTGCTAGGGCTCCTTCCTCGCTGTCTGGGGTGGTGACTGTCCTGTGCCCCGTCCTGAGAGGTTCCCACTGACCACCTCCTTCCATCCTCACACAACTGTCCCAGGTCCCCAAGCCAGAGAGCAGGAAACTTCAGGACAGGAAGGGGAAGTCACTTCCCCACAGTCCACAGCGAGCAATGGACAGGGCCAGGATTCTAACTCAAGGAGTCTTGTTCTAGGATCAACGTTCTCCATCCTTAAGGTGCTTTCGGAGCAAGATCTAGCCGGGATGCTTTACTAGCTGGACTTTTTATTGTAGCCGAGTTGGAAGAGAAACAAGACAATGGCAAGAAAGTAAAATGAAATCCATGACTTGACCAAAGCAACAATGAGGTCCCGCTCCCCAGATTAAACCAAAGAAAAATGGGGAAAGAACATATTCAACCTAAATCTCCTCAGCCTTCTCCACCTCCATCTCCAGCCCAGACAAGAGATGCCCAGTTCAGACAGGAGACTCGGGGCCCCAGAGGGCTCTCCATCAACAAGCACGACCCAGAGCTGCCCTTTGGGTTCCCTGAACAAGGACCCGGAGGAGTGCACTGCGGAGGGATTGCTGTGAGGGTCGCTATAATAAGGGCCCCCATGAATATGCCTTCCCAGATCCATGGTCCCTGCAGTGGGCTGATCCTGCTCACCGTGAGAGGTGGAACCTGGATGTCCACCCCTTCGGGTCTGTGACTTGGTCTGACCCACAGGATGAGCTGGAAGCGATGGTTCGCCAGCTTTGGGACCTTCTCCCTGCACTTTCTGTCTTTGCTTTCACTTTCTTGCAACCTCAAGACCAGCAGTGGTGAAGGCGCCTGGGCCAGAAGGTGGAGGCCCGCGTGGAAGGGAACCTCCGCACCTCGGCCGACAGCCAGGCCACTGCTGGGCCTGTGGTGGGGCACCTGGACCCTTCAGCCCGGGTCCAGTTGTCAGGTGACGGCAGTCACACGAGTGAGCCCTCGTGAGACCAGCAGAGCTTGAGCACAAACGTTCTCAGCAGCAGTATTCCTGATCCAAAAGGGAGAAACAACCCAAATGTTCATCAACTGGCAAACGCATAAGCAAGTGTGGTACAGCCACACATTGGAATACTATTCAGCCACACAAAGGAGTAAAATGCTGATACATGTGTTGACCTTAAAAAATAAGAGTTAAACCAGGCTGGCTTGGCTAAGAGGTTGAGCATCGACCTATGAACCAGAAGGTCATGGTTCAATTCCTGGTCAGGGCACATGCCCAGGTTGCAGCTCAATCCCCAGTAGGTGGGGTGCAGGAGTAGCCGATCGATGATTCTTTCTCATCATTGATGTTTCTCCCTCTCCCTTCCTCTCTAAAATCAATTTATATATATTTTTTAAGAGTCAGTTATATTACCAGCAAGATTGGTTTATTTAGAAACAGCAGAGGAATTGCGATCTGGGACAAGCAGACTACAGAGCAGGGGTCCTCAAACTACGGCCAGCAGGCCACATGCAAATACAAATATTGTATTTGTTCCCGTTTTGATTTTTACTTCAAAATAAGATATGTGCAGTGTGCATAGGAATTTGTTCATAGTTTTTTTTTTTTAACTGTAGTCCTGCCCTCCAACGGTCTGAGGGACAATGAACTGGCCCCCTGTTTAAAGAGTTTGAGGACCCCTGCTACAGAGAATCACAGGCAAGTCTGAAGAACAGAAAACGGGAGCTGGCTTTTGCCAGGGAAAAGGGGGAGCTGGGAGGGCTGTTTCCGGAGAGTTCAGGGTGGTAACGGCTTCTCATTGGCTGAGTGTGTCAGTTATTCATCAGCTGGGCTGTACCCAGGAGCCCAACCTGAAGGCAACCAGCTAAAGAGGTGCAGGTGGCCATGGAGGCATCTGCTGAACAAGGCGAGACCTTCCTTCCTCCTGCTGTGATGGCCTCCTTTTGGGGTCTGGGTGGCAGGACGGAGAGCTCCCCTTTCAGGGCTTCCCAACTCCAACTCAAGTGAGGTTTTCTTTATTTTTAACTCGGGCTACAATGTGGATGAATCTTGAAAACATTATGCTAAGTGGAAGGAGCCAGACACAAAGGCCTGCTGTAGGATTGCATTTAGGTGAAATGTCCAGAATAGGCAAATCCACAGAGACAGAAAGCAGACTCGTAGTTGCAGGGGCTGGGGCCAGAGGGGTGGGGGGAGGGGTAAATGGACGGTGACTGTTAATGGGTATGGAGCTTCTTTTGGGGGTGATGAAAATATTCCGGAATGAAACAGTGGTGACAGCTGTACAGCTCCGTTAACATATTTAAAACCACTGAATTGTACACTTTAAAGGGTGGATTTAAATTATATCTCAAACAAAACAAAACGAAAAGATGAAGTCGAACAGATAGCCAACCACACAAGGCACTGTGGCCCAGGCTGAGGAGCTTTTATCTTCCACCTCAGACTAACGGGAGCCACTGAAGGTTTGAGGCACACAATGGCAATATAGGTTTGCATTTTAGAATGACCTCTGTGATGAGGGGGCTGGATATAGGGGGCATAAACGGTGATGGAAAAAATAAAGAGTGGACTGGAGATGGGCAAAATGGATAGTTTTGAAGGGTGATGAAGAGCAGGGTGTCCGGAAGAATGCCTGGCTTGGAGCTTGAGCGACTTGATGGAAATGGTGCCATTTGCCTGCACATTGAGAGCACTTTGCTGCAACAGCTGTTACAGAGATACAGTCGTGCGTGATGAGACAAGATCTGGAAGAAATTACTTCTGACTGGCAGCACCTGGGAAGACTTCTTGGAAGAGGCGGCATTTGGGCAGAACTTTGCAGGGTTGGCTTAGGGCAGTGGTCGGCAAACTGCGGCTCGAGAGCCGCATGCGGCTCTTTGGCCCCTTGAGTGTGACCACAAAGTATCAATCGCACTGTACGTGCGCGCCCGCACGTGGTATTTTGTGGAAGAACCACACTCAAGGGGCCGCAGTTATATTACCAGCTATACAAAGATTCAAGGGGCACGCTAGGGAGAAGGAATCACATAAGCACAAATATGGGGGCTAGGAGTGACCAGGGATAATGGGGTTCTGTTTAGCCAGGTCAGAAGGGAAACAAAAATGATGGTGGTGCATTTATCAGGGTTCTCAAGAGAAACAGAACCGATGGGATATATGGAGAGTGATCTACGAGGAGACATGATAGAAATTGGTCCATGCAGTTACGGAGGCCCAGAAATCCCACGACGTGCCATCGATAACCTGGGGGACCAGGAAAGAGCCGGTGGAATTCAGTCCAAATCCCAAGGCCCGAGAAGCAGGGGAGCTGTGGCCAAGGCCTGCAGATGAATGTCCCAGCTCCAAGAGAACAAATTTCCTCTTCCTTCACCTTATTGCTGGACGCAGGCCCTCGACAGATCGGATGATGACCAGTAGCGTTGATGAGGGTGCCCTTCTTCACTCAAACTCCCGATTCAATACTAATCTCTTCCAGACACCCTCACAGCCACACCCACAGGAATGTTTTACCGGCTCTCTGGGCATCCCTTCGCCCATCATACCAACACAGGAAGCTGACTATCACAAGTCTACCCCTTGTCAACCTGGCACCCATCTGCATCTCCTTGAGCCATACTAAATCTCCTAATAGAGACAATGCCTCCGTCATAATTCTGCCTAACGTGATACAACTCTCCTGGGAACAACTGAAAACACCCTACACTGGCCAGGAGGGGGTGTCCTCTCATTTCTCACACCTTCTCTGGGAGGCACTAGTTCCTTTTCACAGGAGGCTGAGGTTCCAATGGGTCTAAGTGACTTACACCTGATGCCCCACAGCTTGAAGAGGCAGGCTGGTTTTTAATCTTAGGTCTATTTGAAAAAATAATAATAATAATAAAAGATGCACAGGGTGGGTTCGGGCCAACGTGTAGCATGTGGACTTTATTTTATAGTCAATAAAGTCATTCTTTCTCTTCTTGGGCTGTAAAACGCAGTCTTCCCCGCAGGTCTGTTTTGGATTACACATTCCGATCCCTCGAATCTTTCGATTGCAAGTTTCCTTCAGGGAGAAACTGTGCTCATTGTTTGGAAAATGTAGCCCGCCATCGCACAGCAGATGATGGAGGACTCCTGACACCTCCATGTAGGGATGTGGGGTGTGTGTCATTTAAGCGCCAGAGAACCGTAACCTGGGAACGCTGTATCAGTGGGGCGATGACAGCTGCCTAATATTAAACAGCCGACTGTGTTCTTCCTGCCACTTACACTCCCGGGCTTTGCTCTGAGCAATACGTACCCAAAACAAATACATATTTGTTGAATTCTTGTTTAATTCTAGTTGGATTCCAGTTGTTGAGATAGAATCGTTTCTTTTATGTAGTGCATTTTTTAAAAATGTACTTGAATATTTTTACCTTAGGGTTTCAACAGCCATGGGGAAAGTCTTGAACTATTTTTAAAGGGAAAAGGGTGAGGCAGAGGGGGAGGTCACAGGGATGAAGGATGCAATGGTTAGAACTTGGGAACCAGCGCAAACCTAGCTGGAGACGATGGGGACGTCTGAAAGGGAGGAGAGTGAAGGGGAACAGATGCCACCAGCTTGCTTCTCACCTGAGACGTCATGCAATCCGGGGCGCCCAGCGGGCCTGGCTGAGGGACAGAGCGACCTGGGACTGCTGGTAGCTGCAGCCCTCAGAGGAGCAGAATTGCCTCCCAAAGTTAGTCTCGAGTTTTATCTAGCCTTTTCCAGAAAGTGCATCATTTCCCAACTTGCTTCAGGACAACCACAGCCACGGGTGCTCTTTAACAAGGCAGGTTTAAGGATCTAACCAGTGAAGTGGAATGTCCAGGAGAGATTGTTAACTGCAGGATTACAGACAGGCAGGCTGCTCAGCTCAGAGGCGCCTTCGTTTCCTCTTACAATAGTGATGGGAGCAGCACCCAGCCCCAGGGTTAGGTGAGGATTGAATCGGGGAACCCCAGCGATGAGCTCAGCAGCGTGCTGGCACCTGTCCATCCTCGATGGCTGTCACCTGCTTACCTCCTATTTTCTGTTTCATGCGAGGCACACATCTACAACATCGCCTTCTGCAGCCTCAGCCTCCAGAGGTGGCCCCTAGGAGTGTCTCCTCAGAGTCAGTCTGCGTCTTGATCCGACCTGAATCTATTTCACCTCTTTTGTGTTTTGGCAACACCGCCTGTGCCCTGGTTCACCTTTCGCCAGGTCTCTTAGAACTACATAAGTCTCCATCGCTCGGCCTCATTCACCTACGAGCACTGACCCTGGGACAGAACTATTCCAGGTCCTGGAAATAAAGTCAGAAAAACAAAGTCCGTGCCTTCGCGGAGCTCACCTTCTCTGGGGGAAGCAAACAATAAACAAAGAAAGCGAGTAGATGTGTCCAGAACCTGACCCTCTCTCACCGGAAGCAGAGAGCAGGAAGAAGTGAGGGAGAGGCAGGGGAACCTCGAAGAAGTGAGGGAGAGGCAGGGGAACCTCAAAGGCCCTGCATGAGGGGAGGGTGGCAGGAGATAAGGTTGGGAGGAGGAGGAGGAAAGATTTGGACTATCAAAGGCTATTGTAAGGAGTTTGGATTAACTGTGTGAGATAAGAAGTTTTCAAAGGGCTTTCACCAGAGGAGGGACAGGCTACCACTTAGGTTTTTCCAGGTTTGACCTTCTGGCTTGGTGTGGAGAATAGACTGTAGAGGGGCAGGGGGAGAAGCAGAGAAACCAGAGAGGTGGCTACTGCAAGAGTCCAGGCAAGAGAGGATGGAGACTTGGTCCAGAGTACAAGATATGAAGGTGGTGAGAAGCAGTTGGATTCTGGATATTTTTGGAGGTCAAGCCAATAGTCTTGGATGTGGGGTAGTAGTCATCTGGAAGACACATCTGCAAGGATGGAGTTGCCATCCGCTGAGGAGGAAACGGCTTCTTGATGAGCTGTGGGTGGAGAGAGCAAGAGTTCAGAGTGAGCTGCCTAATAAGGGGCCGAGGAGGCAAGTAAATACACAGTAAGGAGTTCAGGGGAGAGACTGGGGCAGGCGATAGTTATGTGAAGCCATGTCATCGGATGAGGCCACCCGGGGAAGGGGTCAGAGAAGAGAAGAGGCCCGAGGCCCGAGGCCCGAGGCCGGGGTGCTCGGGGTGTGAAATGGGAGCCAGCAAAGCATCCGCTCTGCAGATGCGAATCCAAGCCCTGCTCACTGTAGTCACCAGGCGCTAGACCTCCTTGGACCGGCTGACGGTGGACGATACTGGAAAGAGAACTGGATTTAGATTCCCAAGACCTGGCCCCTGCCACTCTATGGGATCTTGAGCACAGCATTCCGCTGCTCCCAGCCTCCTCCTAAAAGTGGGGATGCTACTTCCCCAGCCACAAGGTGACTGTAAGGACCCAGTGAGATTATGCTGGGAGGGAACACCACAGACTCTCAAGTCCCGGTCAACACATAGTTCTTCATCGAGGGGCCCAGTCCAGAAACTCAGCCTGGCTAGGGGGACTCAGTGGTTGAGGGTCAACCTATGAACCAGGGGGTCATGATTTGATTCCCAGTCAGGGCACACGCCTGGGTTGCGGGCTCGATCCCCAGTGTGCGGCGTGCAGGAGGCAGCCGATCAATGATTCCTTCTCATCATTAATGTTTCTATCTCTCTTTCCCTCTCCCTTCCTCTCTGAAATCAATAAAAATATATTTAAAAAAAAAAAAAACAGAAACAGTTCATTCTGAGTCTGATCATATCGTCAACGTTTACTCATTCAACAAACATTTCCTGAGAGTCTCAAGTGTGGTTCCCCAGCAGTGAAGATAGACACGTCCCCGACTTGCTGCAGCTTATTTTCTAGTGAAAGGGCTGTCGTACTAACAGGCACCTTTAATAGAATTCTACTTCTCTCAGAATCCTTGCATTTTGTGTTTTTAAGGTGTGTTTTTTTTCCCAGTTTTGTTTATTTCTAAGAGGTGAGAAGAGAGATTATCAGGTTTTTATTTGTAAGTGCTGCTCCCATGAGTACAGATATATGTAGAATCATTGTTATGTTGTTGTTTTTTGTTGCTTTTTTAAATGTACGTTTACAGTTGTGAGTATGCCAGTTTATTCTTGTATTATTATTTGTTATTATATTATTTTCCACATGAACAACTGTAAACCTATGTTTTTATTTTTTTATGTATTTTTATTGATTTCAGAGAGGGAGAGACGGCATAGAAACATCAATAATGAGAGAGAATCATTGATTGGCTGCCTCCTACACACCCCACACTGGAAATTGAGCCCGAAACTTAGGCATGTGCTCCGACCAGAATCGAACCGTGACCTCCTGGTTCATAGGTCAACGCTCAACCACTGAGCCACACTGGCTGAGCCATTGCTGTTTTTCTTTTTAATGTTGATTTTGCAATAATATAGGTGCCCCATTAATTAGATTACAACAGCAGTTCTGCCATGGTAGGAATAAAGCAAATATAGGTCTGAGAGAGAACCAATGTGATACCGTCCAGCCGCACGTGCTTGGGGAGTGTCACCGGAACCGGTGAGTGGCTGAGCCGTGCACACTCGTTTGTCTGCACTCACCGCAAGTGGCAGCTCCTACACTGCCAGCTGTTTTAAGGGAAATTTAAAAATAATTAATTTTTTCATCTTTTTAAAGTTGGAATGGAAACAGACGCCATTGCATTTTTGACATTTCAAAGGACTCTCTTAATTAACAACCCCCCGGGGGCGGGGGGGAGATATGAGGCCCACCCCTGGGAAACACAGTTAAAACACCCAGGGCTTTAACTCAGGCATCGCTACTGCCTGGCTGCATGACCTTAAGCAAGTCACTACATCCCTTATTATTTTTTTTAAAATTTATTTGAGAGAGAGAGAAAGAGAGAGAGAGAGAGAGAGAGAGAGAGAGAGAGAGAGAGAAACACTGATTTGTTGTTCCACTTATTTATGCATTTACTGGTTGATTCTTGTATGTTCCCTGACTGGGGATCAAACCTGCAACCTTCGTGTATTGAGACCAACTGAGCTACCTGGCCAGGGCACAGGTCAGTACATTCTTCTGACTCTTGGTTTCCTCGCCCATAAAGGAGGGATCATAATACTCCCTATCTCCTGAGCATGAAATGACATCATACCTATAAAGGCCTTTGCTTTACACAGTCCGCTCTTCACAAATGGCAGCCATGACTATGGGAACTGAAGGCACAGGGTTGGAGGCAGGCCCTGGAGAGCCCTGGGTGTCAGGCGAAGGAGGGGAGGGTGGTCACCCCGTCAGCCGGGCTCCAGAGGGGCGGTCAGATTGCTCTGGCTGCAGCCTCAGCTGGGGCGGCTCAGACCCGTCTGCTTGTGGTGTTTACTAGTAGTTTCAGCAGGAGATCACGAAGGCCCACCCTGGGGTGCTGCTGCGTGTTCGATGTTTGCAATCAGGCAGCTACATGGAGAGAGTCCAGAACAAAGTGGCGGTCCTGCACGGCCAGAGACTGTGAGGCCGAGGACAGAGATGGGTTCCGTGGGAGATAGAGAAGCACAGACAGATGATATTTAGGAGAGGAAGGGCTTAGAGAGGGATTAGAGAGCAGGGAGTGTCTGTGGAATTTGGGGATGTGGCCACTTCTTGTCCTTAAATAACCTCTTCAGAGCAATGCACCAGTGATAAGCAAAACGGACTCTAACCTCAATTAGATCTGAACTCTGAGGCTAAATTAGCACCATGGGTGCTTCTCACTCGTGCTCCTCTCTCTCTCTGGGTCGGAAAATCCCACTTCCAGCTCAGACTGCCCTCTGTTGGACACCTCAACCGCAAGTTCTGATTCTTTTCAGCTCCACAGGAGAAGCGTCAGAGAGGACTCGGTTTCCCGAGAGCCTTCCAAGCCTTTGCCGTACAGTTACCTTATTTCCACGATCACTCTGTGAGAAGGTTACTATTTCCAAGGTGGGGACACTGAGTCAGGGCAGAGGTAAGCTTGGAGACCAAGTTCTGTGCTTCACTCGCTGTTCTCAGCTGTCCCTATACTAGCATATGACAAGGATGATTAGGTCAAACGAGAATCAGATGTTCCTCCGAAGGGGCTGCCAGGGCACCCCAAGTCACAGTCCCTTTCTTAAGGGATGTAAGACACAATCTTAAGGGCCACGGTTCAAATCTGACACAAATATCATTATTCAAAGCCTTCACTCCTGGTTCTGCATAGGGCCCCCCACCAGTCAAGGCCACCGGCATAGGGCTGTTAGAGGGCGAGGGAAACACTGGAACTTCGCCAGACAGAGTCAGGAGTCTGTTCTTGGCTCTGTCTTGAACTCACGTGTGACCTCGATCAGGTTCTTCCCCCTTTTGGCTTCTTGATCAGCAAAAGGAGGAGTGAGTTCAACAGCACCCTTTTCCAACTTCAAAATCTGATGTGATTTGTACTGTCTTTCAAGAGGACTGTTTTGGCAACACCTACAACACCCACTGGCTTCTTGGAACCTATCCTAGAGAAATACACAGAAGCATGTGGGACGTACGCACATGATGTTTACCGCAACACCGTGAGTAATAATGACCTGAATGTCCGCTATTACAAGACGGCCTAAGTAAACTATGGCGAACCTAGACCTCGGAAAGCAGTGCCACCTGGGGAAAAAAAAAAGGGAGGTATCTAAGTAGCAGAGGGAAGTATCCCCATGATATGTATTAAGTGAAGGAAGCAAGATTTGTTTTTAAAAAATTCTGTGTGGTATGAGCTCATTGCTATATTCATGTGCATATAATAAAAGACCTGGAAGGAAGGATAGAGGGGAGGTTTCTTTTTCCCCTACAAAATGCTTTACTTTTAGAAGAAGAATGATTTTTAAATATTCTAATCTGTAGAGTGCTTTGTACGTCGAAACGGGTCGCATCTGAGCGGTCGGAGTGCTTGAACTACCAGAAGGGAAGGATGATGAGACTTGCACGGTATTCCTCAAATCCGGGGGCGTCCAGCGCTTTGTGTGTTAGCTACACCCAACAACCCGGTGGAGTGGGGAAACTGAGGCCCCACCGACGATCGAGCCCTTTGGATTCCTACACAACGATTTATGTTCCTGCCTTTTGGGATCTCAGCCTCTGAGGACATTTACCACATTGTACTGTAACTGTGTGTACAAACCCCATGCTGGTCAGATGTGGTCTGCACAAAACGGAGAATCCAGCACTAAAAAATGGGGCTTGCATTTTATATGTCTTTGGGGTTTTTAAATTTCTTTTTTTTTCCTGATAATTCATCTTTATTATATTTTACAAAAGTATCCATCTGCAACAATTAAAAAATTGTAAATTGACTAGGTCCTTCGGCACTATCTCTGAGAAGCCCTGGGCGGAGGGAGCGGTTGAAAGGTGGGGCAGGCCCTCCAGGTTTGGCGTAGGAATTAGTGTGTCACCGACGAATGGCTACATAAATGAGCAAGGGTATGACCCAGGAAGGAATTTTCCCGGAATCCAGGTCTCTCCAGCAGGACCATGCAAAGCGTGGAGAGCTCAGGACTTCAAGTTCATGGCCAGACTCCAGAGGGGCATCCCTAAAGGCCCACTCTCCTGATTTATAGATGAAGCTGGGAGACCTTCCCCCGCCCCACCCCGAGTCATAGAACTGACCCACAGAGGAAAAGTACCAGCAAGGGCCACACGCAGAGGCAAAGCAGCATTCACTGCTCATCGTTGCAAAAATCAGACGGGGTTTGTGGACTAAGATAAACATTCTCCCTACCATCCTGAACAGGCGGCTGTAAACACAGGCTCCAGGCACAGCTCCTATTTTAAGGACCGCTGTTTACGCTGTTTACGTGGAGGGTTTTGGACACATTTACCTCGGGGAGATGGGACTGGGGAGGGGGCTGGGCTCAGCCCTAGGGCACAGGTTCAAGTCTGCCTGGAAGCCCTTGGAGTGTGTGGAAAACAACTTCAGCCTCAAGTCTTTGCCTCTGCACACAGGCAAAAACTCCCCCATCCAGGAGGCTGCCGGGCACACCTTGCTCCACTTTGAAATGTCTCATTCCAGAAACAGATCTTCATATTTAAGGGGACCTGGGACTAGAAAAACGACATCTTTAAAAAAATTATTACTGTTATTATTATTTTTTAAGTTTCCCTGGAACGTTGTGCAGTAAAAAGCAGAGTCAGGATGGACCTGGGGCCTAATCCCTTCCTCTCCGTGTGACTCTTCAAGCCGAACCCTGAACCCTCCCCTCTGTGCCTTGGTCTCCTCGTCTGCAGATAGAATAATCATCAGTCCCTGAGTTAAGGTGAGGATTAAGTATCAGGGTGTGTGTGGGACGCCGAGCTGAGGCCTGACAGGGCGGGAGCCTCCAACAAACACGAGCTCAGATCTCTGCCTAATCGCAGGCCAAAGGCATCCTGACCAGGAACAGGCACCATTTACTCAGCACGTGCGGTGGGCCAGAAACAGGGTTAGTGAACGACTTATAATCTGCTGGGTTTCTTAACACAGCCCTCTAAGGCAGACACTCAGTATCCCCTTTTGGAGATGAGACTCAGAGAGGGAAGTCCCTGCCCCAGATTAGCCAGCTCAGAGACAGGCAGGCAGGACTGAACCAGGCTCCCTAGCTGTGCTCCCCAGCTGTGCTCCCCATCACCCAGCTCAGAGACAGGCAGGCAGGACTGAACCAGGCTCCCCAGCTGTGCTCCCCAGCTGTGCTCCCCATCACCCAGCTCAGAGGCAGGCAGCCAGGACTGACCCTGGCTCCCCACTGTGCTCCCCAGCTGTGCTCCCCAACACCCAGCTCAGAGGCAGGCAGCCAGGACTGAACCAGGCTCCCCACTGTGCTCCCCATCACTGGGCTCAAATGCTCTTGGCATCCTTGATCTCGCCTTCTTCTCTGTTTCCCAAGAGCATACGATTGTGGGCATTGACTTTGGATGGCTTTGTTGTTGTTCTCAAGCCTCTTTCATCATTGGTATAATTTTACATAAACTTGGCATGCCTTTAAGTTTTTTTAAAAATATGTTCGGTTCTTAAATGTCTCCCAAGGGAGAAAGGGGTTTCTGTAAATGATTTCGTTTTCTTCTTCTTAATGTTGAACTTAATAAGGCTCAGTTACTGGATCTCCGTTAACGAGTTGGGTTGTTTGTTGGTTTGTTTTCATTTTGGAAACTCCTCTCTGTAGTGAACAGCACACTCTCTCCTCCTGAAAAAAATCCCATGAGGAATTTTGATCAGATGCTGGGGCTGTGGGGGCAGGTTCTCTGGAGGGTGTCATGTTTCTAGAAGGCTCCTAGAAGGCAACAAGTCTTGCAACCTGACTCTTGACTGACTTTTTACCTGTAGGATTGCCTCGGGGCAGGGGAAAGGACACAACCATGCTTCCAAACAAAATGATGCATTTCACAAAGGAAGAAATATTTTTAAACCAAGAACTGACATTCACTTGACCCTATAAAAGGCAGTGTGGGAGGGTGAGGGACCTGGGAAGCAATGACTTGGGTTTGAGTCCCAGCTCTGCCACGTACCCGTGTGACCCTGAGCAAGTTACTTAACTTCTCTGTGCCTCAGTGTCCTCATCTATAGGATGAGGGTGATAACTGTCCAGGTGTTTTCGTGAAGATGAAGTAGTGTTTGCTAGGACTTCTCTGGGGTTTTCTGGAATTCTCAGGGCTAAAACTGGGAAAGTCCCACACAAACTGGGTGAGTTGATCAACTTGCAATGAAATGAGGGCAGACAGTATGCTCTTTAGGAACCGCCCCTGCAGGTTTCAATGCTCCATAATATTTATGTCATTATTTGTCGCTGCCTCCAGCAACCATCTTATGCCTCGTGATGTGTTGCCATGGTCTCTTGTTTCCTCACTATTCACTCTGCAGGGGCCTTCAATGTGCCTTTTATTCTGGCAGGACACCCCCAAAGTCCCCAACAAAATGTTTCTGTCCACTCACGGGACAAGCACTGGGAGAACTGATCATATGCCAGGCAAGCAGCTTTTAAACCAGGGCTGCGGAACCTTTTTTCTGCCAAGGGCCATTTGGATATTTATACCCTCATGCGCAGGCCATACAAAATGATCACCTTAAAAACTAGCTTGATATATTTGGTCAAACATTTAGTTAACTCACCTCTCATGCCTTGGCAGGGCCAGACCAAATGATTTCGCAGGCCTTCTATGGCCCGCGGGCCGGATGTCCCCCACCCCTGTATGAATACTATGGTCTTTTCCCTCATCTTTCAGGCAACATGTAACTTAAAAGTTAACATGGGGAAAACTCAACGTGATTATAAAATGGGAGACTTGAGTGACGCCCCTGCAAGCACAGGAATGCCAGTGAGGTGGCCACCCCCCCTCCCCCTGCCGGAGCTGGGATCGAGGCCTACATCAGATTCTCCCTCTGACTTTGGCCTCCCGAGCGGTGAGAGGACACATTTCTGTTGTTTTAAGCCTCCCATTTGCAGCACTTCGTTACGACAGCCCTAGAAAATGACTAACGGTCCCCTTACACAGCCCGAGTCCAGCCCTTCCCCCTCCTGTGTCCTGACACCAGCAAGGGCTCCATCCTGGGTCTTCTGCCTGCGAGTTTCCTGTCCTCAATCTACTGTAGACACCGGTTCTGACTCCCAAGTCAGAAACCTGCAATGATATGCCTACATGACCATTTTCCCAGACTTACCTGAGGGTAAGAATCCCTGGATGATAGTTAAGATTACAGGTTCCCTGAGGCCCATTCCAGAAATGGGACCACAGAAGGAGGGCCCTCAAATCTGCATTTTTAGTACGCACCCAAGATGATTCTTAGCCTCAGGCGTGCTTGGGACACCCTGGCCTACAAGATAAAAGCCCTTGGTTGAATGATCTCCATAAAATGGCACCAAGCCCCCTACTTAAATGTCATCTCCCGAGGATTCCCAGGGTCTGGAAATCCATCCCAGTGCGATCACTGCCTCACTCTCCTTCAACCGTCCTCCACTCAAGGGTGAGTGAGAACTTGGAGAACTACTTTGTTCTCACTATTTTCCTCTCTAGAATATCTCTTCGTTTCCTCCTTCTTCTAGGTCTAGACTCAAAGGCTACAGGCATTAATGTTATTTCTAATTATTCAGAGACTAGAGGCCTGGTGTATGAAATTCATGAATGGGAGGGGGGGGCGGTCCCTCAGTCCAGCCTGCACCCTCTCCAATCTGGGACATCCCTCTCACAATCCTGGACCACTGGCTCCTAACCGCTCACCTGCCTGCCGGCCTGATGCCCCTAACGGCTCCCCTGCTGGCCTGATCTCTCCCTAATTGCCCTCCCCTGCCAGCCTGATCCCCCCTAACCGCTCTTCCCTGCCGGACTGATCACCCCTAACCACCTCTGCCTCAGACCCCGCCACTGTGGCTTTGTCTGGAAGGACCTCCAGAAGACATCCTGTCTAATTAGCATATTACCTTTTTATTAGTATAGATGGCTTCTCAATGAACTTCTCCTGGATGACCTGGCCCTGCCCACCTCACCTTGGGTTCACCTGGAGTCATTCTTCTCCTTCATCTGAAGCTCCAGGCACGGCCTTTCTTTGAATTCTTCAAACACACCAAGTTCTGCCCTTACTGGACCCTTAGTACATGCTCTTCTCCCTCGCCCCCACCCTCACCACCTTGTAAGACTTACATATCACCTCCTCAGAGCTTTCCCATCCTAGATAGAACACACACACACACACACTCCACTTATTCTCAGTCACCGCACTGTTCGAACAGTTGCCATCATTTAAAAACTAGAAAGTTTCACTTAAAAATGTCAGCGTCTCCTCTAGAGTCAGACCTGCACTTGAAGCCCCGCCTTCCCGAACAGCCACACCAGCTGGCGGAGAGCCTGGCTGGGGCTGGGGCTGGGGCTGGGGCTGGGGCTGGGGCTCTCTCCTCCCAAGGCCCCGCCCTGCCTATTCACTCCTTCCAGTTACAGTCTGGTCTGTGGCACTCCCCTGCCCCGCCTCCCAGCTGGTCTTATCCCCAGAGCAGCCCCAGCCAGCATCTAGCCGGTGCCTGGCACAGAGCTGGACCTCCATAAAGATGTGCTGAATGAATGAACAAATGAATGGAGGGATGTCCTGCCTCCCCCCTACGTCTCACCGGCCACACCACTCATTCTGCCATTTAATCACGCCCTTCCCTGCAGAACTCATTAATTTGCTGCCCCCAGTGCCTACCTCCTGGCTAGATTTTATGAAAACACAAAGCTGATCCTCTTATCGCCCCGTTTTTAAAGATTTTTCTCCCAGCACCAGCCTGAGAGTGGGGAGGGCGGGGGAGGGTGGGGGAGGGGGCAACTGGAAAAACAAGAGGATCATTTTCTCACCTCCAGCTTTCCTGAGAGGCCATCCCTGCCACCCCATTTAAATTTCTCTCTCCATCCACACCTTGCCCCCCCCCTTCCCCCACACAGCCAGGCCTCCCCATCCTCCTTACCCACCCCCACTTAAGTTTTCTCCAGGGCTTTTAACAGGAACACACTATATATTTTAATGAAATAATTGGTGTATTCTCTCTCCCCTGGGATGTCAGCTCCAGGAGGCAGGGATTCTGTTATGTCTTCTATCCTACAGGATCCATCTAGACTAGTGTCCGGCACATCACAGACACTCCCTGAATGGCTGTTAATTCAAAGAAGGTAGATACTATTACTTACCTTCAGTTTATTCCTGTGGAAAGTGGTCTTTAGAGAGAGTTCCACAGCTGGCTGGTGGAAGAGCCAGATGTGATCTCTGGGTGGTCAACTCCAACAACCCCCACCACATCCTTAACTACTGTGCCCACCATTTCCAGAAGACGTCTCTCTGTGCGTCTGACTTCTCAGCCACAGTTCCTTCTAGGCAACAACTCTATTGTACCCATATTTGTCTGATCCGGATAAGAGCTCAAGGGATGTTTACTGAGCCGATCTATATGTAAGCTGTGACGTGCCAGACAGTAGGAATCATATCTTCATTCTCTTTTCTTATTATCCTTCATCTCCATGTCAAGCACAGTGTTACATACACGGTTGGGGTTTATTAAATACTCATTAATGAATTCTATTATGGCAGTAGGTAATAAAAATAATTAGACAGCAATAATGACGATAAAAGGTAACATTTATGGAATTCTGACTCTGTATTGAGTCCCATTCTAAGTGCTTTTTCCGTGAATTGAGACAAGTGAATCTCTTAGTTGCCTCATTTTACAAATGTGAGAAACCAAAGGTCACAGAAGTTAAACACTTGCCCAAGGTCACCATCGAGGAAATGGCAGCGGCAGGATTTGAATGTAGGCATCTGTTGTCAATGGCTCCAGGCTGACTCTCAGCGTATCTAAAAGATATCCATGGAAAGGTTGTTCTGTGTGAAAACAAAAAGAATAGTTTATTACACATTTCTGTTTTATTTCAAGGAATTTTTTTCAAAGGCTTTCATAGGCAATATTATTAGCTAAGGAATAACCACTAATATTCGCATCACACTTGATGCTCTGCAAAGCTGTTATCTGATTCCAGCAACAATGCGATGGGCACTGCCATCTCCTTTCATAGAGGAGGAATCTGAGGCTCCGAGGGGTTAAGGCAGCGGTTCTCAACCTGTGGGTCGAGACCCCTTTGGGGGTCGAACGACCCTTTCACAGGGGTTGCCTAAGACCATCGGAAAACACATATATAATTACATATTGTTTTTGTGATTAATCACTATGCTTTAATTATGTTCAATTTGTAACAATGAAATTGGGGGTCACCACAACATGAGGAACTGTATTAAAGGGTCGCGGCATTAGGAAGGTTGAGAACCACTGGGTTAAGGGAACAGGGTCAAGGTCACCCAACCAGCAAGGAGCAGAGCTAGGGGCTCAAATTAGCATCCATCACCTAAAATTTCTTTTTAAGAACTGAGTGCCTCCAAATACAAAGCTCTTTCCTGCTGCTACTTAAATGTAACTAAGATAATCCTCGGGAAAGCTTTGCAGTGCCTGGCTCCTGGTAGGACGCTCTTAAGTGTTAGTTTTCATCATCTTCACCAACACTTCCTAGAAACGGGACTATTTTAGCTGATGACTGCAGCCTGCCTGTTGACCCTGAAGAAAAGATTACCCTTTTCCTTCCAGTTTACCCCTGGTAATGTTGAAATAATGATCAATCTTCATTATCCCCGGGTACTGCAGAACGTTGAGAGCTGGAAGGGACTGTGGAGATGATCTCATTCTGGCGCCTGCATTTGCAGATGGAGAAATTGAGTCCCAGAGAGGGAAAAGGTCAGCTCCTCAAAGGCTGGGTTCATGCACAGTACCTGGCACATTCTGCCTCCCACGAAGACGGTGATGTTACCTAGAAGGGCATCTAGCCTCTAGGCCACAGGGGATAATTCATCAGTTTCTGGAGCTGTGAGTTCCAACCCCCACACCTGGCACACACACACACACACAGTATTAAAGTATTATAAGCTATTAACCAGAAAACAGATCATGTGACTTAATTCCACCTCTGCTAAAGAGCTTAAAATGCTTTGGTGAGTAGTCTGAGATTCATAAATATACACTTCAACTCTTTCTCAAAGAATTATTAACCAGCTCCATCAACTGGAACTTGAGCAATCAAGGAGAAAAAGAGCTGGCAAGAGAAACTTCTTGAAAAATACCTCACCACCATTATCTATGACTCCTTGCCACCTCTTTTTTTTTTTTTCTAAGAGTTAGAGGAAGAAGGAAAGAAAAAAGTATCATTATGCATGACAAGAATCAGTAAAACTAATTGTGGAAAATTACAAACTCTTTTCAGCAAACGAACACCACCGTGTGTTAAGTTGTAGAACTTGAAAACAGAAAGTCTTGAATAGGATAAAGCAGAAATGTAACAACCCTCACTATCTCCTTTCAGGGGTGGAGATGGTTTGGAGAGATCAGAAGCTGTGTGGGTGTGATAATCAGCGGGAGCCAGTTCCCAACCATTGATTTTTGTGAACCTATTAATTTATAGAGTCCGTGTCCTACACTCGCTTCACTTTATCTTCCTAACTCCCTGAGTACTAAGTCTCCCAGGCAAGGGACTAGCTTTTCATTCCACATGTAGGTCTTGATCAGCTTGAGCTCCAGGATTTGGGGGTGGGGAGGGGTGGTGGAGAGAAATGAGATTAGGATTCAGCCTTCAAACCAAAGAAACAGATATAAACCCTTCTGTATGCTTTTCTCGGGGCTTCATGTTTCTGGAGAAAGGCTGAAATTCAGGCCCCGTGAACAAGCTTGTGGTCCTAACAGCTCTCAGGATGACAGGGTTCCCCTCCTCCACGGCGCCTTTATCAAAGTCTAACTATTTTCCACATTCCTTCCTTGCACAGCCCAGGGGTACTTGTGAAGCAGGCCTCCGCGCAAATTCTGCTCAGGAGATCCAGGGAGCGCTGGCCTGGCTCACTCCCTCCGAGAAAGGAAAGTCCAAGTAAAGAGGGATGCCACACCCTGGGGGAGGGGAGAGAGGATGTGACGACACCTCCAGGAATGCAGGGCCCACGCAGGTGGGTTGGCACCCACAACCTTCCTTTTTAAAAGGGCCTGATAAATCAGTGCCGATAACAGCAATAAAGCGCAACCACCCAACAATCACTCACACAAAGCTGGGGCTCCTGCTCCCAGGGTGTGGCCCTGGCAACCGGGGAGAGGAGAGTGACAGCTGAGATGAAGATCCCTAAAGGTTGTGACATGTTTTCTAGCCCGCGGTTCTCAAAGTGGGGTCCCTGGGCCTTGCTAGGGGATTCTCAACGCCAAAACTGTTTTCTCAATATTGTGATGTCACGTGCTCTGATCACCCTCCTTGTGTATACAATGGAGTTTTCTAGAAAGGACATGACATGTGATGATATCATCACCCTGATGACTCCTGGAATGTGTGCTTGTGTATTCTTGTGTCTTAAACATTTCTCACTTTTCATTCTAATACAACAGATATTGAAAGGCATAATACATATAAATAAAATACATGGTGGCCTCTGTAATTTTTTAAAAATATATTTTTATTGATTTCAGAGAGGAAGGGATAGGGAGAAACATCAATGATGAGAATCATTGATTGGCTGCCTCCTGCGTGCCCCCTATTGGGGATTGAGCCCCAAACCAGGGCATGTGCCCTTGACCGGAATCAAACCCGGGATCCCTCAGTCTGCAGGCCAACGCTCTATCCACTGAGCCAAACCGGCTAGGATATCTCTGTAATTTTTAAAAGTAGTAAGGGGTTTTGAGACCAAACCATCCTACGGCCTCATCACAGGAGCATGCTTCATTCCCAGCTCAGCTTGAGTCACAAAGTAGGTACTTACTAGTATGAGCAGGGGTGGAGAAGGCAGCCTTATTGTTATTCAGCTTGGGATGGCCACCCAAAATGGCTAGAAAAACCTTATAATCCCCCACAAGCATTTGGTGATGTGAACCTCTCCAGGGAAAAGATGGGGTTTTCACCTTTGAAGCCAGGTGGGGCACGTTAGCATGGAGAAACCACACTCCCTCCGCACCAGCACCCAGCAAAGACCTATCTGAGCACCTGCCAGGAGTCAGGTCCCATGCTACAGGCTCAACAATGAACAAAGCCGATGTGGTCTCTGCCTTCCCACAGCTTTCATTCCGGGGCAGAAGTGAATTACACACACACACACACACACACACGCACGCACACAAAATAGGAAAACTGCACCTTGTGAGTCACATGCTGACATGCAGGTGTGCAAGGTGTTAGGAGGGATGTGAGGTGAGGGAGGAAGGCCCTGAGGACTCAGGTAGAATGAAACATCCTAACCAGCTGTTCTTGGCCATTATTCCAGGTGAGACACCTGCCTGCAGGCCCAGGCCCAGCTCAGGAGAGGGTTCAACAGCTCTCTGTTGAGCAGGAGTCCCACAGTGAGCCCTCCTGCGGGTGGGTGCCAGGATTTGGGGGTCTCCTCCTCACCTCCACATCGCGGCCAAAGCTAAACAGGGTCCCTGCGAGGCGAACCGGACTCTAGAGCATGTGGAGAGGAGTCAATCTTTTGTTATCAGAGACACAATCCAGAGGCTGTTACTGGTGGACACAGCGTATGGCCAAGAAATGGCTGGAGGACGGGAGAAGAAGACCTCGGAAATTAAAATAAAGAAAAAGGAAGAAAAGAAAAAAAGCCTTGGAGGGCCTGTCTAGGAGAAATCCCCAGGGAGGCCAGACCTGCGAGGGCCATCCCGGGCCTCAGCCCACGTTCCCTCCCTCCAGGCACCCATTCTCCCCTTGGGACCTGACGGATGGCAGCAAGTCTCTGCGGACAAAGCCAAACCAGAAAAACCCCGAGGTTCTTTCTCCCCCAGTAACTGTGGTCGAAGCGGGAAAACTTGACTTTTGCAACCAGAATTGCAGCCTGACACCTAAAGAACGCAAATGGGTGGTGGAGGGGCGTTGTTTCAGGCTGCAGCATCCCAAAGTGCTTGCTGGAGGGGCAGGTGAAACCCATCCGCCCCTGGGCGACGCACCAGGCGGCACGTTACATCCCCCAGCGGGGTGCGAGCTTCAACCCGGGCCCCGGCAACCGGGCCCGCGGCCGCGCGTGCGCAAAAGGCCCACCCACCCCAGCTCGTCTCCAGGTGCGCTCGCGCTTCCGGCTGGCCTTCCCGGGGCGGAAACCACAGGGCGGGTGCATGCGCTTTCCAACTCTCCCGCTGGGTCAGAGAGGCCCAGGGCTTCAGGTGACCCGCCCCGCCCTCGCAGCGCGAGGCCAATCGCGCTGCGGTGGGCGGGATTTTCGAGAAGGTGGCCCGCCCACGCGCCCTGCAAGGCGTGTACCGATTGGTTGGCGCCGCGGGCGCAGGTGCGCGCTTCCTATTGGGTGTGGGCGGAGCGCGAGCCTCCGAGGCCTTTCAGGAGGCTGCAGGTGAGCGCGCGCGCGCGCCGCCCCTCCCGCCCAGCTCGGGTGCGCGCGCGCGCGAGCTCGCGGGGGAGGCGGCGGAGCGCGAGGCTGCGGAGCCTGTCGCCTCTGCTCCGCCCCCTCCGCCCCCTCCGTCGCGGGTGCCGCCAAGGCCCTGAGGG
>NW_005871263.1:906954-962946 GCF_000147115.1 Myotis lucifugus | reverse complement strand
CGAGGGCGAGGGGCGGGGGGGGTGGGGGGGGGTTGTGTCTGCTCCTGGCCCGGGCAGCTAGATGACCAGTGGAGCACTTCGGTTCCTTCAATCTCATTCCCGGTCGTGGGCGGGAGTCAGGGCCGGGATTCACCACGGCCGGCCGGGCGCAGGGTGGTTTCTAAGCGCCTGGGGGGATTCCGCCTCCTGGCCTGTGAGTGAGAGGTCCTTGGGGCACCCGTGGCCACCACATGTCACCCGCTTCTGTGGTTCAGGGGCGCATGGGGTGGCGAGAGGGGGCCCAGGGAGCTACCTAACCCCTTGGAAGCTGGCGTGGCTTCCTGCCGGGGAAGTTCCTGGCACCGGCTTCGGTATGCGCTGGGTCCATACCGTGAGCGCGCTCCCCTTCCGCTGAGTGGCACTCCGCCGGCTCCTTCCCTCCTGCTACCTACCTGTTCACGTCAAGTGTTGTTCCTTCTCGACCAGCGGAATGCCCGCCTGCTGATGGTGACCTCGGTATCCAGCGAATTCCTCCATGGCCAGGCGCCCCGAGCGGGGCGGTCTGCAGGGATTAGCGGGGGAATGCTTCCCCGAGGAGGTCCCGGGCTGGAATTGGACGGTGATCGGCCGCCACCGGAACCCTCTCATGAATCTCAGAGCCAGAAGGAGTTTAGATCATCTAGTGTCATTCTCTCCAGAAGATGGGGGCTTCGGGAGGTGACGGCTTCGCCCAGCTCTGCTTGTAGGACAAAAACCTCAGAGCCTTTTTACAGTCACTTTGAGGCTTTGTAGAAAACAAAGAGAGGGCACTGGCTGGGCCCTGAGACATGGGAAGTAGCATCGGGAAGACCAAAACACATAAAGGGGTAGGAGAAAGTAAAAGCACATCAACTTCACAAAGAATGAGGCATCAGCGAGTGTAAGGCTACTTAGAAGGCCTCCCGGAGCCTGTGGGTAAATGGCTTTGATTATCTAGAGTTGATAGACAAAGTTCTGGAAGTTGTTGTAGCTGAGATAGTCACCTCAGGAATGTGTATATTCATCTTTAACGTCATTTTACAATGTTCTCTGAAACTTAATTCATGTATCAGCATAGGCACTAGTTTCAGAAGCCTTGTGGCTTCCTAATAATCGAAAAGTAATTAGAGCTGTTTAAGGAGTGCGTTCTTCCCCGTGACCCCCATGGAACTGCCATCGCAAATGGAAGTGACACATGCTTGAACTAAGGGTTAAGATGATTTAAAACACAGAAAACTGTCCCTCTGGCAGTATAGAAGTGGTAGTGGTTGAATCTTCTAATGGCATTTCTGTTATAAATCTAGGATGGTTTTGTGGGAGTTGAGGCTAAAAAAGAAAAACACAATATTGCATGATCTTAAAATTCAGTTTATGGTCCGAATTTTGGTAGCACGTCTTTAATTTTTTTGGTCACAGGGAGAAAATGAGTAGGAATTCTAGGTACACTGATAAATACAACCAAACAGTAATTGATCTCCTGAGACCAGGAAACCTTGAGCTCTTGGGGACTGGAATTTCAGGCTTTCTGTCAACTGATTTGTGAATCTTTCCCATACTTATGTCTAACCTATATTATATATGGGACCGGCCATACTGCACTTTTCGTGAACTGTGTCTCTTAAATAGAACCAAGGCATTCTGAGAACCTGCAGGGAATGAAGTGTCATCCCGCTGTCACTCTAGCTGTTGATAAATAGGCACGGTATAAGCACTGTTTCTAATGTGACACGTTGTGTTTCAAATATATGTGGTTGGCACATTTGTCTTTAATGGATTAAATAAAACACCTGTCATCTTTACCATTTAAAAATATTTGGACAGATGTTTTCTTTTTCACTGCTTTAGTGATAGCACGGCTTTTTACAAAAGTGATCACTGAGAAGTTAGGTTGTGACCACAACTAGGTGATGTGTAAACCCACATTTCTGGATATCTTTGTTCTTCATAGAAAACAGTGTCAACTTTATCATCTTTGCTCATGGAAAGGAAAAATGGTACAAGTAAAGTAATGAATATTGCAAATATAACTATAGTTAAATTGTGATACCAGCTACCATGTGACTTTTCTTTGGTAACTGATTTATCTTCCTGTTTCGCCAGAGTTGGGAAAGTTCTTAATCAATAATCAAGGTGGTGTCCTTTAATAACCTTGGAGCAGTCTTTGAGCTGTACCTTTCCTAATTATTATTCATGGACAAACAGAATATTAAAATTAAGTTGCATTTCTAGAATGTACCAACAGATGCTAAGAGAAGGGTGTTGATTCACATTCTGGGTGATCAAGACAAATTAGACCACGCTAAAAAAGTTGTAAATGGTTTATATAATGAATAGTTGTTGATTGGTCTTAATTTTATCTCTACCTTCATGTTTTGTTTTGTTTTTATGTAGTAAAAAGTTCTCTTAATCCTATTGTTCTGATGCAAGAAGCATAACAATTTCTCTTTTTTTCCTGCTAACATTTGCAAAAGGGCACATCTACTGTGAGCCATACAGTTTTCCATTGTTTTTGTCATAACATTTAAGCGAGAGAAGAAAATGTTGAGCAAAGAATTTTCATCCAATAGCTTTAGCAGAAACATTGAAGCCCTAAAATGTTCAGTGATTAGATAGATGTTACTCCCATTTCTGGATCATGGGAAGTGATAAACACGAGGGTGAATCAAAGCCCTAGGAACTTTACGTTATGATACCAGAATAAAGAAATGAAGGAGAAACTATGACTTTTGATAACATCATAAGACTAACTCTGATATGAAGGGTGTTCCCGAGTTTTTATTTACTTTGAAATGAGAAGGTGTGACTAAACTTTTTGAGAGCGCTGGGTATGAGTCACCTTACATTTCTTGACAAGTGTTAGTGTTTATGATTCAGGAAGGTATTTTTGGAATTTTTAATTATTTATTAGAGGTAATAGGTGGTTTTGGTGAGTTTTAATGTAAAACTAGTGAGTAGCGTGGGTAAGCAAGGCAGATGAAATTCATAGAGTAAGAGCTGTGACTCCAGATACCCATAAGGCCCTTGGAAAAATGAATTGACACATTTGTAACCTCAAATTATGCTGATGGGGACTTTGTCTGCAGGGTGCTTAAGGCTGTCTTAGTGGTACATTAGTATTTCTTACTCATAATATCTGTTTAGAAGAAAAATGAGTTCAGTGGTCAGGCACATTTGGCAAACATTTGGTTTTTTTGTTTTGTTTTTTGGGTTTTTTGTAATATTCAGATGCTTATATATTGAATGTAAACCATTTAAATGGTATTTTTTAAAATATATTTTTATTGATTTCAGAGAGGGAGAGAGAGATAGAAACATCAATGATGAGAGAGAATCATTGATGGGCTGCCTCCTGCACACCCCCCACTGGGGATTGAGCCCGCAACTTGGGCATGTGCCCTTGACCCGAATTGAACCTGGGACCCTTCAGTTTGCAGGCCGACGCTCTATCCCAGTGATGGCGAACCTATGATACGCGTGTCAGAGGTGACACGCGAACTCATTTTTTTTGGTTGATTTTTCTTTGTTAAATGGCATTTAAATATATAAAATAAATATCAAAAATATAAGTCTTTGTTTTACTATGGTTTCAAATATCAAAAAATTTCTATATGTGACACGGCACCAGAGTTAAGTTAGGGTTTTTCAAAATGCTGACACGCCGAGCTCAAAAGTTTCGCCATCACTGCTCTAGGGTATGATACCTTTCTTTTAGAGCAGTCTTGATGTCGCTTCTTTAATTCCCTAGTTGTAGGACTTGCATTCAGCCAGATTTCAGGGGGTTCTGAATGATGGTTGTTCTGTAGTTTAGTTGTAATTTTATTGTTATTGTTGTTAATCCTCCCCAGGGGATATTTTTCCATTGATTTTTTTTATTTATTTTTTATTTTTTAAATATATTTTATTGATTTTTTACAGAGAGGAAGGGAGAGGGATAGAGAATTAGAAACATTGATGAGAGAGAAACATCAATTCAGCTGCCTCCTGCACACTCCCCACTGGGGATGTGCCCGCAACCAAGGTACATGCCCTTGACCGGAATCAAACCTGGGACCCTTTAGTCCCCAGGCCGACGCTCTATCCACTGAGCCAAATCGGTTAGGGCTCCATTGATTTTTAGAGAGTAGAAGCTGGGGGGCAGGGGCGGGGGGGACACATCAATGTGAGAGGCACATCAATTGGTTGCCTCCGGCACACACCCTGACTGACCAGGGTGGGGATCGAGCCTGCAACCAAGGCACATGCCCTTGATTGGAAATCGAACCCTGGACCCTTCAGTCCTACATTCTATCCACTGAGCAAAACTGGCTGGGGCTAGTTGTAATTTTGATGCGGTCGTGGGAGTTGGTGCTTACCCTGTTTACTTATGCCACCATCTTGACCAGAAGTCATTTGCAAACATTTGCTTTAAAAAATTTTTAATCAACTGCAGGACTTAACTGAGCTTTTACTATCTGGTCTCCACAGTAACTCCTAAGAGTGTGGCTATAGTTATGTAGCATTTTCCACTTGTGTGGCTGGTACACCTTTTTGAGGAAGGCTGATTAACCTTTTTTTTTTTTTAAATATGTTTTTATTGATTTCAGAGAGGAAAGGAGAGGGAGAGAGAGATAGAAACGTCAGTGATGAGAGAGAATCATTGATCAGCTGCCTCCTGCATGTCCCACACGATGGATGGAGCTCCTAACCCTGGCATGTGCCCTGACTGAGAATTGAGCATGACCTCTGGGTTTATAGGTTGACACTCAACCACTGAACCACACCAGCCGGGCTGATTAACCTTTCTTAGGTTTCCACATTTGGGGAGAAATGCCATGCTAGTCCCATAGTAAGTCCTATAGATCCTGTTGTTCATGGACTAGATGAAATCAGTCCTAAGTGTTGAATAAGGGCCACTTGACTAATTCAGCATTTGGAGAACAGAGGTGTGATTCTAGCATAGGGAAGCAGACCTGGGAATCAGAATTGTGAAGATAAATATTGGGCCTGGTGGAGGTGTCATGTACTCCCTGTTGGTATGATCCCTTAATACCTCTCTGATGTAACTATTCTCTTTATCCACTAATTGGTACGCTCGTGTAGGCCTGAGCCTTTCAATCTCTAGGGTCTAGCCCTGTGCCAAGCATGTAAACACTTCTTGTGTTACTGGGTAGTTGTAGGACATATATTTGATGTATTAATAAAACTTTTTAATAATATTAACAGGGAAGATGCTTATCTCTAGACTGATTTCTTAAATACTATACCTCCATTTGTATCATATCTTAAATGCCAAGAAGCTCAAAGTCCTTTTTGTACCTGTTTCTGTTCATTCTTGCCACTTCTGTGAAATAGCAATTCCTTTTATGGGGGAAGAAACTTAGATGCTTTTTGTTAATGGTCAAAATAAAGACTTGGGCACCTCTTACCTCATGGAGGTAAGTGCTGCTTTCAGGATCTGGGCTGCAGACAGGGTGTGAGAGGACAGTCCCCAATGCGGCCTGGGTGCCTGGGCATTGAGGTAAACCTGCATCTTCAAGTGATGCCCTTCAGAGATACAGCATCAAGAAGGCACATTCCTGTGCCTTTCTTATGTTGTCTTATCTCCAGATGATGAGGTTTCTGACAGTAGACTGTGTCACTTGGAACTATCTTCTTTATTAAGAGAAATAATAAGCCTGTTAATGTTCTGTGGCATGCATTTTAAAATTGAGTCCTGTTTTTAAAATTAATACATTTTTTATCTTTATAGTTTGGAGCTGAATTTCGTCGTTTTTCACTGGAAAGATCAAAACCGGGAAAATTTGAGGAGTTTTATGGATTACTACAACATGTTCATAAGATCCCAAATGTTGATGTTTTAGTAGGCTACGCAGACATCCATGGAGATTTACTACCTATAAATAACGATGATAATTATCACAAAGCTGTTTCAACGGCCAATCCACTGCTTAGGATCTTTATACAAAAAAAGGGTAAGTATCACTGTTTACAAAAATTGTTTTACAGATAGAAGTGGTTTTATTTTTCTCATTGATAGGATACACAGACTTTGCCACAAACTTAATGAAGAGACATTTTCTGTGAATCTTACCATATTAAGCAACAAGTGGGTTTAAAACATTTTTGGTATTAATGATTTAATGATTATCTTTACACTTCACTAGTGTACTTTAGAAAATTTGTGGGGTTTTTTTGTTTTTGTATTTTTTTAATCCTCACCCAATAATATGCTTATTGATTTTAGAGAGAGAAAAACATCAATGTGAGAGAGAACATCTATTGGTTGCCTTCTGTATATGCCCCAACCAGGGATTGAACCCACAGCCTTTCGGTATACAGCAATGGTTCTCAACCTGTGGGTCAAACAACCCTTTCACAGGGGTCGCCTAAGACCATCGGAAAACACATAGATAATTACATATTGTTTTTGTGATTAATCACTATGCTTTAATTATATTCAATGTGTAACAATGAAAATACATCCTGCATATCAGATATTTACATTACGATTCATAACAGTAGCAAAATTACAATTATGAAGTAGCAACGAAAATAATTTTATGGTTGGGGGTCACTACAACATGAGGAACTGTATTAAAGGGTCGCGGCATTAGGAAGGTGAGCCACCTGGCCAGGGCAGAAAATTTGTGGTTTTAATTACTTTAATTATAACCCTCTTAGATTTTTAAAAATAGAAATTCTGAATTTATTGAATCTTCACTTTAATGAATGAAATTTTGTTCATTCAGGAAGATGTGGTAGAAAGAGTATAACTTTGGAGTCAGAGAAACATTCCAGTCTTTTGGTGACAACCAACTTTCAAGTGCTATACTTAATAGATACCTAAAGGAAAGCTATTTATCCTTCCTGGGTTTCAATGTCTTTTTCTATAGAATGGACATATTATCTCATAGGATTACTGGGAGGGTTGAAAGAGCTAAGTACAGTGCCCTGGCATGTAGTAGGCAGGCATCCAGAGACTATTTTCTTTCCTTTCTCTTTTAGGATATTGTTCACAGAAAGCAAATTAGTTACTCATCTGGAAAATTAGATAGCAACTCATTATTTGGGAGGAATGTAAACGTTGATATTTGTCTCACAAAAGAACATTTGCAAACATTTTCAAATGTCTTTTGAGTCCTAAATTTTTATTTTTTTACCTTTGTGTCTTCCTTCATGTGTGTCTCTCTGTCTGCAGATGGGCAGGGTGTGTGCCATTTATTCCTTTGTCTTTGATAAATGAAGAGGTTTAGAAAGCTAGCAGGGAAGCAGCAGGCACTGTATTGGTGGGATAATTAAAGCCTTGCTGTGTTTGTAAACCAACCCAGAAAGCAGAGAATGGTAGGGATTACCCTTGAAGATGAAACTTTCTTTCCAATCAGTTGATAAGCTTGGGACCACTCCCAGGGCTTTGAAATTCCACTGATTATGTATGTTAGCTTTTCTGGGTTTGGAGGAACTAAAGTCCACCAACAGAATAAACTGCCAAGCGTAACTTATATCTTTATCACTTGACTATTTACAAAATATTAACACACATACAATTTTCCCTAAACCGCCCCCCTCCCCAGATGGATTTTGTAGATAACAGGGGTGTGGTACAATTAGAGTAGTACTTTAGGAGATTAATTTGGCTGTTGGGATGAATTGGAGGAGCAGCAGAATATGGAAGAGGGATGGACTTGAAGAGAAAATTGGTTTGGTTTTAGGGCAGAAAAGCTAATCTGGCTGGTGAGTTTCAACCATGTTAGGAAATTAGAAATGGTAAATAAAGACCAAGGATAGACCCTTGGAAAGCTTTGTATAGAATGTTACAAAAGAAAGAACTGCAGTAGAGGAGAGAAGGACAAAACTTTTGAGTGGAAGTTGTCATTTTGAGCAGAATAATTTAAATAATTGTTGTTAGATAGTAGGCCTTTCTTGTTAGCAGTTGCAATTTTCACTAAAAATTTAGTTGCTCTCTGGAATGTGTATTCAAATGTAAAATGACTATTTTTAAACCACTGCCATCTGACAAAATTATCGCCTTCATTAGGAAGATTATATGAGTTGGATTATACCACCACGTGTTTTTGCTACTGGATTTGTAACACTTATATGATCATGGGGTTAATTAGACCTAACATCTTTTAAGGATGGTTATCTTCTGCTATTTCCTTTTTAAATGTTTCTATGTGAACAAAAGTTTTCTATGTCATAGAGATAAACATTCAGTACAATTATTAGCCCTCAGAGTTTGGCTTAGAAATAGGTAGTCCATTCAACAGACAATTCTTTAAAAAATGTATAAATTTAAGCCCTGGCCTGTTTTGCTCAGTGGTTAGTACAGCAGTTCTCAACTTGTGGGTCATGACCCCTTTGGAGGTCGAACGACCCTTTCACAGGGGTCGCCTAAGACCACCGGAAAACACATATATAATTACATACTGTTTTTGTGATTAATCACTATGCTTTAATTACGTTCAATTTGTAACAATGAAATTGGGGGTCACCACAACATGAGGAACTGTATTAAAGGGTCGCAGCATTAGGAAGATTCAGAACCACTGGGTTAGTACGTCGGCCCAAGGACCGATGGGTCGTGGGTTTGATTCCTAGTCAAGGGCACGTACTTTGATTACAGGTTTGATCCCCGGTCCCGGTCAGGCACGTGTGGGAGACAACCAGTTGATGTGTCTCTCTCATGTTGATTTTTCTCTTTCTTTCTCTCTCTCTCTCTCTCCCCACTCCTCCCTCTCTTCCACTCTCTCAGGTGAGGATTAAAAAATATATATATATAAAATACAAACATGACTTAAGCAAAAAATGAACAGGAAGTTGGTTGATTATTTCTGCTTAAAACCCTGTCCTGGCTTTTCATTGCATCCAGAAGAAACTCCTTCCTTGCTTGGCCTTTGCCAGTTCATCTTCCTCAGTTCTTCCTCATCACAGCCACACTGGCTTCCTGTCCCTCAGACTTGGTTGCTGTCTCTGCTTTTGCACTTGCTTTTCCTCCTAAGAAAGGTTTCCCTCCAGCTCTTCCCATGGCTGCCTCCTCATCCTTCAGATCTTAGCACAGATAATGTTCTCAGAGGGGTTTCTTCTGACCACCCCTAAAGGGCCACACCCTCCCACGCCTCCCACCGTTAGCTGATGAACTACCCTCTGAAGATCTGGAATTCAGAGTGTCTTTGAAGTGAAAGCTCAGGGTTGAATGTGTAAGCTACTTAATAGCCTGAACTTGAAGATAGGAATGAAAAGTTTTATATTTTGTAATAATTTGTTAGAAGAAAAACCCCATACTCTATTTCTAGGTCTGTTATCATGGAAGCAAAAACAAAACAAAAAACCTGATATCTTAAAAGTTTATTTTCACAGAGAGGATTCCCAGGTCTTTTGCCAGCGCCATCCCCACTGGAGTTTAGAGTATTGTCATTTATTTGGGGGAGGGGAAGAGATGGTACAAAGTAGAGTTTTCCTCCTCTTGTTGTTTAGATTATTATTGTGCAGCAAACAATATTAGAAAATATCCAAAGGTTGTACCTTTAAAAAATACTCAGGTTATTCCTGTAGGTTTGGAATACAGCCAGGGAAATGTGTATTAAAAAAAAAACCAAAAACTTCCCAGCGAGGCATGGTGATCAGCCAAGTCTGGGGTCTGTTGAAATGCACAGAGTCCTCGCCAGATCTGATCAGAATGTGCACACCGCAGTTCTTGCTGTACGTATCACCACCTGTTTATGTGTGACATTAGACAAATATGTCTGCATCTTGGATTTATTCAGAGGAGTTTGTTGGAATCTCTAGAAGGGCCTTGCTTTATTAGTAAGCATCCTCTCACTTAGGACATGGCCTTGTGGCCCCAACACCTGTACAGTGGACATTATTTTGCAAATGGACCTTAAGATTATATTTTAACGAATCAGGGTTTAATTTAGAAATGTCTAACGTATATACATTGTAATAGTAAGTTGTAAAAAAAACAGTTTAACAAAAGGTATGGCCCCAGAAATTAAACATTAAATAAAATAAAAAGAAGAGAGAGAGAAAAAAAAGAGGAAATTGTGGAGTAACATCTCAGAATATGACACCAGTTCTCATGATGGAAACATGGGAGCCACCTTTGACACATACCTGTTTTTCTTAGTCACCAATCCTGTTAAAACTGTGTTCTAATTATTTTTCAGGTGTTTTGCCCTATCTCCATTGCCTCTGCTTCAGGCCAGGTGCCATCCTAAACCACTGCACAGCCTCCTATCTCCTCTCAGGTCCATTCTCCAGCTTGAAGCCAGAGCTTTAGAGAAAAACCGAAACCCTTGGTTTTCTTCCTGTTGCCCTTAGGCCAAAGTCCATAATCCTTAACACTTCCCTGAAGTTCCCATTGGTCTGCCTGGCCCCTGGCTGCTTCTGACTTGGCTCTGGACTCTTCCTTCTCCTCCCTGCCCCCTCTCCCCCAGCCACCCTTTAACCTCACTACAGTCATGGGCCATATAATGAGGTTTCTGTCAACAAATACTCCATTAGAATACAGGAGCTGAAAAATCCCTATTGCTTAGTGATGATGTTGTGGCTGTAGTAAGGTGAGAGTGCATCACATTCCTCATGCAGTTGTGGTGATGCTGGTAAACAGACCTACTGCACTGCCAGCCCATGCAATTATGTACAGCACTTAATACCTGATTATGGTCATAAAGGACTGTTACAGGTTTACATATGTACTATACTTTTCATTGTTATTTTAGAGTTTACTCTTTCTACTTATTCACAAAAAAGTTTTCTGAAAACAGTAGGCCCTGTTAACACCAGCAGCATCGCTATCTCATCTCTCTCCCTCCCTCCCTCCCTCCCTCCCTCTCTCTCTCTCTCTCTCTCTCTCAAATATATTTTTATTTATTTCAGAGAGGAAGAGAGATATAGAAACATCAATGATGAGAGAGAATCATTGATCGGCTGCCTCCTGCAAGCCCCCTACTGGGGATCAAGCCTGCAACCTGGGCATGTGCCCTTGACCAGAATCGAACCCAGGACCCTTCAGTCCATAGGCCGATGCTCTGTCCACTGAGCCAAACCAGCTAGGGCTCATGTGTCTTGATTGCATCATTTTCTCTTGTGCTTGATTTAATCTCATGTAGTTTTGTGCAGTAACCTGCTATACAGGCTTGTAGCTCTGGAGCACTAAGCTAGAACATGCAGCTAGCCTAGGTGTGCAGGAGGCTATACCGTCTAGGTTTATGTAAGTCACTCTATGATGTTCGCTCAACGGTGAAATTGCCTAACGATGCATTTCTCAGAACATATCCCTGTGAAGCAGTGCGTGACTGTACATTGGACTCCTTCCCCTACTCCATCCTGCTCCTCTCTCTATTCGTTGTATTCTATGCCTGGAATGTCTCTCCCTTCTAACTGATTAGCTAGTCTCAGCGTGATCCTTACTTTCCTGACGAAGCCTTTCCTTTCCTTTGCACCAAGCTAGGTTCTCATTTACATACTTGTACAGCACAGTGTACATCACTGCTCTTGGCACCTTTGTGATAATTCAGTTATTTGAAATTAATTGCCATCTCCTCCTTTAGACTATAAGCACCATGAAAGCAAGCACCTTATCTGTTTTGTTCACTGGATCTATGGCCCAGAAAACAATGCTGAGCCACATAGGAGAGACTTCTTAATATTTGGTGATTGATTTTTCTTATTAGAAAGTGAGGGGATCTGCAGAATTTGAATATCACTTTAAGTGATGTTTAATCTTTGTAAAGTTGCCAGATCTGTTTCATTTAACCATTTTGGATTAGAACAAGGGTTGGCAAACTAAGGCTTGCTGGCTGTTTTGTAAATAAAGTTTTCCTTGGAACACAGCCAAGCTCATTCCTTTATGGTCTGCCTATGGCTGCTTTTGCAATAGGAACCGTGTGACCTCCAGGACCTGAAATATTTACTGTATAGCTCTTTACAGAAATAGGTTTACAGCCCCTGATTACAGTTTTAGCAATCATTTCATTCTTCCCTGTCTTCCTACTGAACTTCAAACAAGTCATAATCTTGAACTTTCTTAATGACTCTAACATGAACTGTTCCTATTTTGTTACTATAAAGGGATGCTGATGCTTTCCCCCCACCCCCCCCAAGATTTGCTTTTTATCCACTGTAGGCTTTTATTTCTTGTATCTGTGTCTGCCACTCACTAGTGGACCCTAATGTCTCTCTCTGTAACTTTTGACTCTGTGAGTTAAGGAATGAGATAACCAGGCTTTTCAGAATTAATGTTTACAAACTAAGGGCCTGCAGGGCTCCTTGGTAAGTAAAGCACAGGAGCTTTTTCTGTGGAAAGAAGTGAGACATCCTTGGCAGTTCAGTGGCCTTGCAGGTGGCTCGTTGTCCATTCCTGTTAGCTGAGATTGTCTGCTGAGGGGCAGGCTTGGGGTAAGGGTGGTGCTGCTGTGTAAGCCCGTATCATGTACTGTTGCATAAGCCTGGCTTTATACAAGTGGAAGGTTGCTATAAACCAAATTTCCAAACTTCCCATCACAGTCTGAGTTCAGTGCTTTGATATACATACTCAGGTAGAAAGTGAACTCCTACTCCCTGTGGACATTCACCTTTACACTTTAAACTAACACCCTGCACCCTGGCTTTTTGCCAAAATATTTTTTCCCAGTGGCTGGAAACTGATTAGCTAGATGAGAGAACAAAGCTGCCTTTGTACAGGGGCATATTGCTTCTGAGAATTTAGCAGAGAGCATTCAAACAGGGTCAGGATGCGATGCCAAATTATGCAGATTTGAGGGGTTTAGGGTCAGGTTTCCCATGAATAGGTATGTAGGCAACTTAATTTTGTTTGCAGTTTGTATGGACTGGAACTTTCCTTATATTAGGTGGGCTTTCTTAATTGATTGTTTTAAAATGAAAATATATAATTTTGAAAAAAACACATTTAGAAGATGATAGTTAGATTTTTTGCCAAAAAGATTTTTGTGTCAGTGGATTTATTTCCACAGCCAAATTATAAATAAATTTCTGTCTCTGTTAGAACCCAGTCTAAATATTTTATCTATAAATGAAGACAAAATTATCCTGGGTGGAGGGGAGGAAATGCCAAAATAATTAAGTGCCCCTAGTCTTGTACATTTCTCTGAAACTAGCTTTTGAAGATGTTCAAGTAGCATGAAATAAAAATGCCGAAGTTCTCTATACTCTGACGCACAGTTGATACTTAACATTCATTGTATGAATGTGTCAGGTATTGGCCTAGAAAGAACTCCTGGGTCTAGTAGTCTTTCCTCTGTAACTTATTATGTCCCGGTCATTTCCTGGTCTATAAAGTAAAGATGATAATACATAGTTATCAATTGGGGGGGGGGGGCGGTGGCAGAGGGTCACAGGAGAGAATACGAATTGAAGCCTTGGATAAACGGTGATGTTACTATTCTCTGTAGCAGTAGCCAACACTAGGATTTTGAACTAGTTCTTTTGGGGGGCCCTTTTGCCTTTATTTTAGTTGAAATCGTATTTCAACTCGTGTGCCTGTTATTAATTTCATTTCCTTTTCTACCTCTCATTCTCTGATGAGATGCTTTGTTTATGGCAGGTCTTCCTTCATCCATGTGATCTAAGAATATCTGGTTTTAGGTGCCCTGTTGTCCCTTAGTGTACATCAGAGATTATAAATTGTTGGCTTGAAGAATGAATTCAACCCTGGGTGTTATTTAATTCAAATAGGTTTTTGTTGTTGTTTCACTGGGTATCAGCATTTAAAAATGGGAAGATTTTTACCTAAAAACCATGACTCTGGCAAATTCCTACAGGAATGAAGAAAAACTGTGGAATGAAGAGCAGCTGTGCCATTAAACGGGGCAAAATGCATTTTAAGTAACTTGTTTAAGAATGTGTTTGCACCTGGCCGACGTGGCTCAGTGGTTGAGTGTTGACCTCTGAACCAGGAGGTCATGGTTCGATTCCCAGTCAGGGCACATGCCCGGGTTCTGGGCTCAATCCCCTGTGTGGGGTGGAGGCAGCCGACCAATGATTCTCTCATCATTGATGTTTCTATCTCTCTCCCACTCCCTTCCTCTCTGAAGTCAATAAAAATATATTAAAAAAAGAATGTGTTTGCAAGACTTACCAGAATTTCATTTGGCCATGGTTCATGTTGTTTCATAGTTATCGAGCTTTGTTAGATTTACTGTGAACATTGGTAATTTTATGTGTACTTGAGAGGGCCACCTAGTGTTTTTTTCTGACATAACATCTTCTGCACTACATTTTGATCCCATTAGAATAAGTTAATGTTTAACTAGTGTGTTTATGTACGAAATACATTTTAGTTATCCTTTCTGTACAGACTCAACTGCAGATAAGTGGGTGTTTTCACAGCATTTCTATAATTATTTTATTTTATTTTTAAACAGAAGAAGCAGACTACAGTGCCTTTGGTACAGACACACTAATAAAGAAGAAGAATGTTTTAACCAATGTATTGCGTCCTGACAACCACAGGAAAAAGCCTCATATAGTCATTAGTATGCCCCAAGACTTCAGACCTGTGTCTTCCATTATAGACGTGGATATTCTCCCAGAAACGCATCGTAGGGTCCGTCTGTACAAATACGGCACTGAGAAACCCTTAGGATTCTACATCCGGGATGGCTCCAGTGTCAGGGTCACGCCACATGGCTTAGAGAAGGTCCCAGGGATCTTTATATCCAGACTTGTCCCGGGAGGTCTGGCACAAAGCACAGGACTGTTAGCCGTTAATGATGAAGTTTTAGAAGTTAACGGCATAGAAGTTTCAGGGAAGAGTCTGGATCAAGTAACAGATATGATGATTGCAAACAGCCGCAACCTCATCATAACAGTGAGACCAGCAAACCAGAGGAACAATGTCGTTAGGAACAGTCGGACCTCTGGGAGCTCCGGCCAGTCTACTGATAACAGCCTTCTCGGCTATCCACAGCAGATGGAACCCAGCTTTGAGCCAGAAGATGAAGACAGTGATGAAGATGACATTGTTATTGAAGATAATGGAGTGCCACAGCAGATTCCCAAAGCTGTTCCTAACACGGAAAGCTTAGAATCATTAACACAAATGGAACTCAATTTGGAGTCTGGACAGAATGGTTTTATTCCTTCTAATGAAGTGAGCTTAACAACGGCAGCAAGTGGCACAGACACTGAATTTGAAACGCGTGTTCCAAATCAAAAACTCTTAGAAGAAGATGGAACAATCATAACACTATGAAACCACTATCTGACTGTTTTCTGAGTGAAGATGCCATGGGAACCTGTACATTCCACTAGTTTAAAGCATATATACCTCTGAACCAGTGACCTGGAATGGGCATGAGAAAAAATAATATTGCAAGCTCAAAATGTTATTAAAATAGTAGTTTGATCATTGCTAATATAAACTTTGGTGGGTCAGAGGTGAATTTAAATCTAAAACAAAGGGGCCTTTGCTAATGCAATTATGTGCTTTTGCTGTTTTGTCTACAGATAACTGGATGTTAGAGCACATTCTAGACTGTGTGAGAGGACTAGATAATTTCCGTTTGAAGTGGTTGCATATTTAACCTGCTGTGCAGAGCCCAGTTCATTTTTCCTTTATATTTTTAAAAGTTCTAATGTGAAGAAATCTCATTCTAACTTTTGGTACCTTGGGGACCTCAGCTCCTATGTTCTCTGTATTTTATTTTGACATTTTAATGTTTCTCTGTTGTGAATTATAACAAGTAGTCTTTTCAAGTGCTTTTTTTCCTAATATCTAAGAAATCAAACTGATTGACTATTTTTAGGAGTTGCTTCCTATGTTATAAGGCATCAAAACTATGTTCCTGAATTAAGAATCTCTACCAGTTGTTCAGGTGCCTGCCTGTCCTTCCTGTAGCTTTCATTCTCACAAAGGCATTCCATGTGGGCGTAACTTACCCTGGAAATGGCGATGCCACTGACTTTGGGCATTGGGAGACTCTCCCTTATCCTCCACCTCTTCACCTCTTCTCACCCTCATTCCTAATCTCATTGGAAATTATCCTTTTGTTGTGTGTGTGTTGTTGGTGTGCTTTTATACTCTTTTAATGTATTCAAGAAGTGCAAATCATTTTGGATTTTAAAAAATGCACCCAAATTCAGAGATTTTTTTACACACAGGACAAATTTGTGCACTTTTTATATAAACAATTTGGGTTTTCCTTCATGGGATTTCTAAGAACACTGCCTACACTTTATGAAAATTACATAGTATTCACCTTTGACAGGTAGAGTTTATCACTATTAATTTTATAAGGCTATTTATTACTTTCCAATGCATCCACTTAGAACAAGTTAAGTGTAAGGCTGCTAACTTCCATTCCTTGCCTGATTTCACTATACGATGTGCACAAACACTACAGAATGCTTGTATATAGAAACAAAGAATAGTATGAAGTACATAAGTTCTCTGTGGCTTATGGATATTACTGTCAGAGTTATTTATTAATTAATTTTATGGTAGGGCTAGTATGGATACCTATAACAATTGTGTGCTATTAAAACAATGAAGAATCAGATGACTCCGTTTTGAAGGATATTTTCTCTATATGGTCAAAATATATGAAGAAATAAAGTCTTGATTAAATGAAGATCACTTGACTCAGAATACTTAAATGTATTTTGTTCACATTACCACTAAACATATTGTCACTAAACTATTAATTGCACAATATTATGTAATACAATGTACTTTTTGTTGAATTCACTGACGTTCTTCCACTTACATACCACTGTTTTATAATGGCATTCCAACTTTAACATTCTGTGAGTTTTATACATTTGACTCTTGAATGACAAAACAATGATAATATGTATAAGGTTAAATTTCATTTATAAGCGGTGCAGGGGTTCAACATTCTAAGTAAAAATACTTTCACACACTACCTCTCTCTTTCTCTTTTTTTTTTAACAAAGTTTTAACATCAGAACTTTTCTTGTGGGGGAAATACTTCAGGGCTTGACTTTTTGTACAAATTTTAACTAAAATATAGACTTGTATGTCTTCATGAAAATGGAAGTCAAAGCTTCTAATGCTTCTTATTTTAATTATCCTGCTAAAGATACATGTCAGTGGTATCTTCAGCAGATCTCACTTAAATTATTGGTAAAATAATTGATTACTAGACATATTGTAAAACCAATAGATCTTGGTTATACAATAAAATGTGGATTGGTTGTCTGAATCAGTTATTTCAAGTGTATCATCGTTAACAAAAGTATCAGTGGATTCAGCATAAAATTTCCTAGTACTAAGTGTCAAGCCTAACTGTGAATTTTGTTCTGTATCTTTAAGTAAATTTATGCTAATGTTCTTATGTGCTGTCAACAAAATGTATGTACTTCTGTGAACTATGAATTTTCTAATTAAATTTTACATATAACATGATTTGTACATGAATGACACTTTGTTTAAACTATCAAATGTCAGTATTTTACTACAATTTTATTATAAAATGTACATTATCATTAACTGAACTTTGATTTTAAAATCAAATTGGCTTTAGTTGTATATTATTTTTTACAAATAAAGATAGACTTGTATAAAGGCTACTTTCTTGTTTGCAAATATATGAAAAGTGCCCAACAGTTATTTACCTATCACCCATTATATAAGCTACTAGAGGCACGGTGCACGAAATTTGTGCACTGGGGGGTTGGGGGTCCCTCAGCCCAGCCTGCCCCCTCTCACAGTCCGGGAGCCCTCAGTGGATGTCCTACTGACGGCAGCAGAGGCTGGGAGCAGGCGCCGTGTGTGTGTGTGTGTGTGTGTGTGTGTGTGTGTGCTGGGGCCTGCCCCCAGCCACACCACATAGGCTTGGAGCAGTTGCCCCGTGTGTGTGTGTGTGTGTGTGTGTGTGTGTGTATGTGTGTGTGTCCCCACTGGAGGCCTGCCTCCAGCCGCGTCAGAGGCTTGGAGCAGGCATCCCGTATGTGTGTGTGTGTGTCCACTGGGGGCCTGCCCCCAGCCACACCGCGGAGGCTTGGAGCAGGCGCCCCTCTGTGTTGATCTCTCAGGCTGCTGGCCTTGCCTGTGTGTTGTTTTCTCCCTTGAGCGGCGGCCAGGGCAGGCTGGAAACTTGGCTTCCTCCATCACTGGGGGCAACCCAAGCCTCCAGCTCCATGGCCACCGCCATCTTTGTCAGGTTAATTTGCATATCGCCCTGATTGGCTGGTAGGTATAGCAGAGTGACACCAATTTGCATGTTTCTCTTTTATTAGTGTAGATAACAAGGTCCTGGCGCCCTTAACTTTTAATTTTTAATAGATAAACATGAGGCCCTAACTGGTTTGGCTCAGTGGATAGAGCGTCGGCCTGTGGACTGAAGGGTCCCACGTTCGATTCCAGTCAAGGGCATGTACCTTGGTTGCAGGCACATCCCCAGTAGGGGGTGTGCAGGAGGCAGCTGATCAATATTTCTCATCGATGTTTCTAACTCTCTCTATAAAAAAATCAATTAAAATATATTTAAATAAATAAATAATTTTTTTAAAAAAAGATAAACATGAGCCCGGCCAGTGTGGCTCAGTGGTTGAGCATTGACCTATGAACCAAGAGGTCACAGTTCAATTCCCAGTCAGGGCACATGCCGGCTTATGGGCTCTATCCCCTGTGTGGGGCGTGCAGGAGGCAGCCGATCAATGATTCTCTGTCATCACTGATGTTTCTCTCTCTCCCTCCCTTCCTCTCTGAAATCAATAAAAAATCTTTAAAAACAAAGATAGCCCTCGCCGGTTTGGCTCAGTGGATAGAGCATCGGCCTGTAGACCAAAGGGTCCTGGGTTCCATTCCAGTCAAGGGCACATACCTTGGTTGCAGACTTTTCCTCAGCCCAGGCCCTGGTCAGGGCACGTGCAGTAGGCAACCAATCGATGTGTTACTCTCACATTGATAGTTCTCTGTCTTTCCCTCTCTCTTCCACTCTCCGTAAAAATCAATGGAAAAATATCCTCAGGTGAGGATTAAAAGAAAACACGAAATTGTGTGTACATCAACTACAACCATATATGCATGTATTGACTGGAGGGTTGCATTGAAAATGTACTTAATTCTGATAAATGTGGGAAATTGTGCATGATAATCCATCAGAGTTATCATTTAGGTTTAAGATGATTTGAAACAAGACGAAAGTGGTTTATAATGTGACCGTTTATCTTCTGAAACTCAAATTCACTTAGTTATACTTTCTATTGCCACTGTATATGGATTCAATTCAGTTTATCCTGAAACATGTACAGTAAAAGGCCCAAAATAAAACAGACCATTTCTAATCCCAAATTAGTTACCCTGTCATTGGCTTGGTTGGTCTCTGCACTGTCTCTTCTGCTAACCAATGTGGAGGATCATTTTGATTCCTTCCCCCGATGAAAAACAGCTTGAAAATCCTCTTAGTAAAAATTCAACATCCTGTCTTTAGACCTCTTCATTGTGGATAGGTACCCATTGTGCTGCATCCAATGCCTGGCATTCATCTCAGTTTCAGGGTCCATGAAACAATGGTGAACTAAAACATCCCTTTCGCCCTATAATGTGATCCCAGTGCTGTTTGATCTCAAATCCCTGCTGCTTTCAAGTTTGCACTCTGCAAAAGGAATAAAATTTGATTTTGAAGTCATAGGAATTTGCAAGGAAAAGCTAGCCCCCTTTAGGGTTGTGCACCTTTAGGTGCTCTAATTCATGATTAGCAGCCGGTTCTTGTTTGCTTAAGATGTTCCCATCTTCAGATTGATGGAAGGTTGAATTGTGGGTAATGAACTGTAAGTGTGTGTATGTCAGTGACTTTGGCAGGTGAGCTCTCTTGAACAGGTTGGGAGGGAGGGTGCTTACTTATAAGACATTGATCATTTGGACTTTATTTGGGACAGCGTCTCAATGGGTGATGGTGGCTATTACCTGCGGGGTTGAGCCTCCAGCTGTGATAAGTTCACTGATAAGCTACTTCAGTGCTGTAATTGGGTGGATGTCTGACTGGTTATTGGAAGGTAAATAGAAAGGAAATTAATGTTAGATTTCATAATTTAAAAGTCCTCAGTATGTAGTAGTCTACCAAGTTCTTCCCTACAAACAGGATTTAGATAATATTTTTAAAGCTACTATGTTTATCCTAGTTGCTTTGCAACGTTTGATGTGTATTTTATAAATTAATACTAAAAGTCAGTGGAGTTTGTGTTCTTTACAGCCGTATTTAGGTGTTTTCTCATTTTAAGTAGCTCTCTTGGAAATGGTATTTATCCCCAAACCAGTGTTTTCCATGTAATAGAAAACTACTATTTTCTAGTTCATTATAATTATCTACTTCATTATAATCCCAAGGGATGGATAACAAAACTAATACTATTAGTAAAGAAAACTTAAAAAATTTTTTAATCATATAAATAATACATAAATTCATTTTTTTTAAAGGTTCAAGTCCTTTTTGGTCACCAAACATAGTTATGTATACTGTGCTTTGTTATAAAAAGGAATTAAATTGGCTTAAATAAGAGCAACTATAATTAATCATCTAAGTGGGAACACTTTTGCGAGAGAGTGGGTTTGCTGTTATGCCACAACAGGCACAAAGGAGCTGTCTCAGGTAAGTTGTCAGGTGAGTCATCCTATTAGAGATACTGTAGTAGAATGGCTTTTAAACATTTTTTGAAACTGTAACCCACAGTCAAAAACGCATTAAACATTGTGATCTAATACACTGGTATGTGTGTGTATGTATATGTGTGTGTGTGTGTGTGTATAATTGAAAGTTTCACAAAGTCAATATTACATGAAAAATGCTCTGATTTTCTATTCCATTTTTTTACATGTTTATGTAAAGATAAACATCCAAACAATTTTAGGATGCATTCTTTGAAAAATGTGTTTGAAGAATTTCGTTTTCCACTTGAGTGATTTTCCAATGGTAAAATATTAGTATATATTTTTCCTAATGGGGGAGATACACTATTGTTTGCTTGCTTTCTTATTTTTGAAATAATTAAACCTAGAAAAGAGCTGCATGGAAAGTATAGTTTACACCCTTCACCCAGATCATACCCACATTTGCTTTATCTCTCTGTATTTTTTCCTGAAACATTTGAGAATTGTTTGCAAAGATCATAGCCCCTTAACTCCTAAAGGCAAGCATGTATTTCCTAAGGACAAGGACATTCTCTCTCCTCTCTCTCTCTTTATTTTTTGTTTGTTGTTGTTGTTGTTAATCCTCACCTGAGGATATTTTCTCCATTGATTTTAGAGAGAGTGGAAGGGAAGGGAAAAGACAGAGAGAGAGAGAAACATCGACATGAGAGAAACACATTTGATTGGTTGCCTCCCGCACGCACCCTGACCAGTGCCCAGGATCAAGTCCACAACCAAGGTAAGTGTCCTTGACTGGAATCGAACCCCGATGACCATTCAGTCCAAGAGCCAACGCTCTATCCACTGAGGCAAACCAGCTAGGGCAAGGACAGTCTCTTAATACATTCCCTTATACAACCACGGTTCCCCTATCAAGTTAAAACATTTAACGGTTGTGGGCTCAATCCCTAGTAGGGGGCGTCGTGCAGGAGGCAGCTGATTGATGATTCTCTCTCATTGATGTTTCTCTCTATCCCTCTCCCTTCCTCTCTGTAAAAATCAATAAAATATATTTTTTAAAAAAACATTTAACATACATAAGCCATACTAGAATCTCACCAAGTGTCCCCATAGTGTCCTTTACAGAAATATTTCCCTTGACCCAGGATCTAATCCAGAATCACATATCACATCTCTTTGGTCTCCTTTAATGTAGAATAATCCCTCATCTCTTTTTTAAATCTTTCATAATACTGACATTTAAAAAAAAATAGACATTGTTTTGTAAGCTGCCCATCAATTTGGGTTTGTTTCCTTAGCATTAGATTTAAGTTGTGTATTTTGGGCCAGAATAGTATGTTTATGGTGTTATATCCTCATTGTACCATGTCAGGAAACACATTATGTCACTTTATTTTCATATTGTTGAAGTTAAATTCTTTATTTTAAAAAAATGTATTCGTTTGAGAGAGACAGAGAGAGAGAAACATTGCTTTGTTGTTCCACTTATTTATGTATTCATCGATTGATTCTTGTATGTGCCCTGACCGGGGGTCAAACCTGAAACCTTGGCGTATGGGGACAATGCTCTAACCAACTGAGCTACTCCTCCAGGGCCAAACACTTTCTGATGGGGAAAACTTTTGTATTCTTATAAGTTGTCCATTATTCTAATTATTCTTATGCTGACAAACATCAGAATTTGTTCTACATTCTCAATTGTTTTGTAAGCAGTAGAAAATGGTGAAATGGAATGAGTATTTTTTAAAAATACATGTTTTCATTGATTTTTAGAGAGAGAGAGAGAGAGAGAGAGTGAGAGAGAGAGAAACATCGATCATCTGCCTCCTGATGCCCCCTACTGGGGACTGAACCTGCAATCTGGACATGTACCCTGACTGGGAATGGAACCGTGACCTCCTGGTTCATAGGTCAATGCTCAACCACTGAGCCACACCAGCCAGGCTTTAATTAGATTGTTTTATGTTGAGTTGTATGAGTTCTTTGTATATTTTGAACATTAACCCCATTTGGATATATCATTTGCAAATATTTTCTTTCATCCAGTAGGTTGCCATTTTGTCCTGTTTGTGGTATCCTTCTCTGTGCAAAAGATTTTTGGTTTGATGACATCCCATTTGTTTATTTTTGCTTTTGCTGCCTTTGCCTGAGAAGATATAGCCAAAAAAAATTGCTGAGACCAATGTCAGAAAGTTTACTGCCTCTGTTTTCTTCTGGGAGTTTTGTGACTTCAGGTCTTACATTTAAGTCTTTAATTCCTTTTTAGGTTATTTTGTGCATGGTGTAAGCAGGTGGTGCCGTTTCAGTTTTTCATGTATCTGTCCAGTTTTTTTTAGCACCATTTATTGAAGAGATTGCCTTTTCCCCGTTGTATAGTCTTACCTCCTTTGTCCTAGGTTAGTTGTCTGTAAGCCTGGTGAACCATCCTGATTTGTAAAACAACACGTGTGACAGACCAAATGGGCCTGTAGGCCACAGCTGGCCTGCAGGCTACCAGTGTGCATCCCTGGTCTCCGAAGCTCATGGACCACACACTGTCAAGTGGCTAATTCCCTGCTGTGAATCAAGTCGCTCGACGGTGGCTGTGACGGTTGCACAGGTAATGTGTACAAAGCACTTAGGGCCTGAGGACTGATCAGCACTCAGTGAACGTGAGCTATTCTGTCCCCTTTGCCAGACGACTGAGGGCCAAAGGGACTGGCCAAGGCTGTTTCCTAACTCCGGTGACTCCGGGATGCTGTCCCCAGACCGCAGCACCTGGCTGCCTGTTAGAAATGCAGACGCTCAGGCCCCACCTCGGCCCCACTGAACAGAATCTCTGCTGAAGGCGGCCAGCATGGTGCATTCTAACAAGATTTCCCCAGGCGCTTCCCATGCCCGTGAAAGTTAGGGAAGGTCTCAGATCCAGCTCGCTTTTCTGTGTCTCTCACTCCCTCTCTCTTTAAAAAATTTTACTTATGTAACAGTGGTGTTGTTTTCTAAGAGAGAGAGAGAGAGAGAGAGAGAGAGACATTGGTTTGTTGTTCCATTTATTTATACAGTCATTGGTTGACTCTTGTATGTGCCCTGACTGGAGAGCGAACCTTGGTGTATCAAGGACAGCTGAGCTACCCAGCCAGGGCTCTCCCCTTCACTCTTAGCAGAACTGCTTTCATGAGCATGCTTATCCTTTCTTCTAGGATTTGTAAAGATGTAAGAAAAGCCTTCACATAATTACCTGCCATATATTCTGTCAACTCACTTGGCCGAAGTCATCTTCAGTCTCCAGCCCCTTGTGCAGAGGGTCACACTGCCTGAGTCAGTAGAATCTGACTTATCGGAGTTGCACTTTGGATGAAATACTGTGCCCCTCCCTCCACCCCCTCCCCGCCCCTCGCCTGCCAAATCATTATAGGTGTGCAGAAAATAAGCCTCTGAAAACTCCAGGCTTCATTTTTGTGCTGGCTTATCTGCCCCCCCAAAAAGGAGGAGAAAGGCTAGAATTGGACTAATAGTACAACCCACAGATGGTATCAGTGTCGCATTCCTGTTCCATTCCGTCTCCTAGCAATGCATCAGGCTTGGACAAGGAAGTCGCATTCACGGCATTGTTTGTGACTGAGACCTGGAGCAGGGTGCGCTCAGATGAAACCGGCGCTGTGCGATAGGACGTTGGCGCTCTGTTCCCAGGCTTTCCGCCCTGCCCGCCCGCGTGCTAGCCTTACGTCTACAGTCAGTCCTAAGTTGCCTATCAGGTTTTCTCTAACGTTCCCAGAGGCCCTCAGCTGCTGTCTCAGGCATGTACCCCAGGTGACTCAGGCAGAACTCTGTATGCCTAGTGACTCAGAAACTAAATCATTAACTTGGTAAATTCCTGAGGAGCACGGGTGAAGGAAGCTTGAAGGAGAGGGCGTTAGGATGTGAGCTCCAATAATGTCAGTGACCACAAACGCATGAAACAGCGATCCCGAGCCGTGTGGCTTCTCAGGCGGACCCGTGACTGACCTTGGAATCCCCTGGAATCAGAAAGAATCTCCCATCACTCACTCTCACGGCAATGATCTACACACGGTAACTTACAAAGAATAAAGATTTCATTTCTTTGAATCTCTATCTGGTAAAGCAGAAAAACATGGGAAGGATTCTTGGCTTAAAAACACATATACACAACTTTTAACTAGTTGATTTTAAATTGGGAATATGCATCTACACACACGTACACACACACACACACACACACACACACATCCACGTCTGCTCTGCCTGAATGTGAAATTAAACTGGTGCACACATACACAAAACGCCAGACAATACTTGAAAAATGATTGCGAGCGAATCTCACCCCCAAAATGGCCATGGTAATAATTTTTTAGTCGCCCCGTGGGAGGCAACAGTAACACCTTTGCAACAAAACCTTTGCAATTCAGTTGTGACCCATGAGGGCTTCTCTAGTGAGCTGCCCCACCCCCACCCCCTGGGCGCCTTGGCTGGTGTTCACAGGGCCCGTGCCCAGTGGGCCTGGCATGCGCCTCCAACAGCCGAGCGAGCGCACGGGGCCAGGGGAGCGCGAGGAAATAAACGGTAAAGGGAGGAGCGCCAGGAGAGGAGGCAGGGCGGCTGGGAAGGTGGCCAAATGGCTCAAGGCTGAATGGGCGACATCAGCTCCTGACAGCTCCTCAAATACCCTCCCGTCCTTTCCCACTCGCTGCATGGAGACCACGGGGCCACAACAGCCCTTTGCCCGGGCGTCACCGAGAATCACCAACATTCGTTCCTAAAACAGCGAGTTAAGTAGAGCAAAGCGCTCGTGACGTTGAGGGATGACACATCTGATGCCGAAGGTGAGATCGCCGTGCCATCCGCTCATCGGGGTGTGAAGTTCAAGTTCAGCTTGCCAAGTCGGTCCCTTATTTTCATCATGGTTAGCGTTTCCACTTCAGAAGGGTTTGTGTTTGAATGTTTGTGGCTGTCCTAGGGGGAAGGAACGATGACAAGACTGTAATGCTTCTGATGGGGGTATGTTCTTTCTTTCCTCTTTTAGCTATGGGGAGACAAATAATGGTTAAGGATGGATAAAATATTTAGCAGTGGCCATGCATAATTTATTCCTGAGCCGATGCCCATTTCCAGCCCAACGGTTTGCTCGCAATTAGAGCTTCTCAGAACATCGAACCCCCGTCTCCTTGGCAAACGGACATTGTGCTTATTTTTACTCTTTCCTCCCTAAGGCTCATGGTCTCTACATTTTCCCGTCGAAGTCCTCCTTCCTTGATGTTGTTTTCATCAGCGGGCAACAAAAGCAAAAAGTGTAAGCAGCTTTCCCATATACAGATTCATGTCTGGGCTCAGGGATTACTCTGAGCTTCAGAGCCATGCTCGGAAAGGGGAAAAATATTTGTGTGTAGAAATGTTGCTGATGAAAAGTAGACTGCGTATGTGTCCAGTGAAGTAATATATGATTTCAGAAGACATTTTAGGGGGAAAAGCATATACCCGAAAAAAGCCACCACCTCCAAAAATCACTGTGCAGAGATAACCACTCGTGTTTTTGGTCCCTGTGCATATCACGCTTTATTCCTTAATGCGTATTTGGACAAAGGCAGGGCCACAGCCTCCATGTAAACTATTCTGAAGTTTGCGTTCTTCAGAGGAGAATATATTGTGAATGTCTTTGCTCTGCGTTTCTCACGGCTTCATCGCATCACTGTACAGACGAACCAGCGTTTTCTATCACCCATCCCCTACCGTTAGCTGCTTCCTTTTTTTTTTTTCATGACTACAAACAGTGCTGTGGTGGACAGTTTTTAAACACATCCTTCTGTACTTTGCAACCAACCTGAGTGTCCATCAGTGGAGGAATGCATAAGCAAACTGTGGCACACCCATAAAATGGAATATTATTGGGTTGCCAAAAGGAATGAAACACTGACATACACCACAATATGGATGAAGCTTGAAGACGGAGTGAAAGAACTCCGCCACAAATGTTACATCGTGTAGGGAAGAGAAAACTCTATAAGAACAGAAAGTATTAGTGGCTGGGAGTGGAAGGGGATGGGAGTAATGGCTAAGGAGTGGGGGGGGGATTCTCTTTTTCGGGTGATAAAAATGTTCTAAAGTTGATTGTGGTGCTGGGTGTACAAATCTGTGAACATACGTTGATGGTTTGAGGGTTGCATCATTCTCTAAATATAGTTTACCATTGAGTTGTGCACTTTACATAGGTGACTTATATGGTGTATGAGTCAGATAGTAATGCTCTGTACAGGTTGACCTTCTACCCAAAGCAGAAACCCTGTCTGTCCTCCCCCCATGCCAACCCTCTACCCAAAGCAGAAAATCATCTATACCATCTGCCTGTGCCAGGGACCGTCTGGGAGGTGGCAGTCCGACTCTGCTTGAATTGTCCCATCCGTGGGGACTCGCTACTTGGAGAGCCTGTCTGGCCAGGAGTCTGGGTACGGTTACCGGGTCCTTGGCTCAGGGCCTCTTTTCCCCCATCAACTCAGCAGAAATCCATTGGTGGGGTGACACCTGGCATGAGGTGTATCTCACATAGTTCAGGCTTTCTCCAAGCAAAACAGCTCCCGCTCTGTCACTGTCATCAGATGACATGACTTTATTGTCCGTTTGTCTCACATTTATTGAATGCCTACTTGGTGACAAATACCTTGCCTGGCAGTTTAATCGATTTTATTATTTATATGGCCATCTAACTACCCTCCCTTGAAAACATTCACCTTTGTCAATATTCCACTTATAATGTAATACGTATTTTTTGAGCACTCACTTTCTGCCAGTGTTTAAGGCACTTTACATAGATTATCTCGTTGAATCTTTTCAGCAAACATAATGAAGTTGTATTATGCCACTTTACTGACGAGGAAATTCAGGCCAGAGAAGTTAAGTAACTTCGCCAAGGTCACACAGCCGTGGTACGTCATAGGTGAGGAGCCACGTTTCAAGCTCAGACGGTTTGACTGGAGTCCCTGTATTAGCCCCTGTGCATTGCTCCCTCCCAGAGCTACCCTCTGTACCCAGCAGGGGGCACCCAGGGCCCGGAGGACATTTCACTTTCACTTCTTTGTACAGAATTTTGTATTTTTTAGTTAAAGCATCTTCACTCTCACTTACTTTTTAGCAGGTGTGTTATCTCATTGCCTTAAGTTGGACTCAAAGCCGATTTAAAAATTCTCTGTCATGTGAATTGCTGAAGACAGGATTTCTCACATGCTCACTAAGAAAATGCTATTTTTTTCCCCTTTGGCTAAGTTTCATTGTGTTTGCTTTTGGTCACTGTTAGAACCGGAGGCCGCCCTCAGCTTTTTGTTTGCTGCTGCTGTGACTGCAGGTTTCACTGAGGGCAGTATCTCCTTTGTGGAGTGCCTACTGTATACATAACACCGAGCCATGTACTCCGAGGACAGGAAAGGGCCTTCGAGGCCCAGTGAAACAGAGGTACAGTTTCCTGAAGCAAGAAAGCAAATCTATTCACATGCCCCAATCGTCTGAAGGACACTGCTTTCACTAAGGCACTTACCTACCTTCTAGCATCTTCTGACAGATTCCGATCCATCTCAGTGGGAGATAACAGAACGAGCCCGGGCGTTCTTTTTCTCTCCCATCAATTGAGCAGAGATTCATTGCCAGGGCAAAACCTGAGCTGAATGGCATGAGGTTTGTGTCAGGCCTGTATTCAGTTCATGTGGGGTGAATTGACACACAATTTGCTGAGAGACACTAAGTTTGCTGACAGGATGCTGCCCGCCCTACAGGTGTTAACATTGTAAAACACAGAGTTTCACTTAGACACAAATCTGTCCCCAATGGTTTTGCGTTAGGGGTGGTGGACGGTAGTGCTCAGGGGCACTGTGAGCACTTGTGAGCATCTATAGGAAGCACTCAGCTCAGATCTCGTAACCTAAGCCCTGCCCCTCGGACCTCCTTGTGTTGGGCAGTATTTTCCATCCCGTATCTGTTTATTTTTGTTTGTTTTATTGTTGTTGTTTTTTTGTTTTTGTTCATCCTCACCCGAGGTAATTTCAATTGATTTTTGATAGAAAGAGTGGAAGGGAGGAGGAGAGACAGAGAGAAAGAAACGTCCATGTGAGAGAGACACACCCATTGGTTGCCTCCTGCCCCGATGGGGTCTGGGATTGAGCCTGCAACTGAGAAATGTGCCCTTGACCGGAATTGAACCTGGGGCCTTTCAGTCCATTGGCCGATGCTCTATCCATTTATCCATTGAGCCAAATTGGCTAGGGCTGTTTATTTTTTTAACATGTTTACTTTATTGATTTTCTTTTTTTTTTTAGAAAGAGAGAGGGAGAGAGGAAACGAGAGGGGTAGAGAGACAGAAACATCACTGATTGGCTGCCTGCTGGGAATCAAGCCTGAAACCCCGGGCATGTGCCCTGACCGGGAATCAAACCAATGATCTCTTGGTTCATGGGTCGATGCTCAACCACTGAGCTACACGGACCGGGCCATCCAGCATCTGTTTAGCGGGGCCCACATTTCAGTAGCTGGGAGGGGCAAGCACTCCTCTCTCTTCTCAAGACCAAAGCTAGACGTTGACATGGATGGAACAGTTTGAACCTTGACCCTTGGCCTCCTGCTTGCAAAGCTGCAGGCCCTTTCTGTAGCTCTGTTGCGGAAGGGGGAGGAGCAGAGAAAAACTGATCAAATTACTGGGGAGAATTGCAAGCTTTCCTTTACAGGGAACGAACAGCAAGGGGTGCTGTTGCTGCTTCCTGGACTTCGTGACTGTTTCAGAATCGTGATAGAAACATGCGTTAAAACCTGGTTCCCCACCATGCTTCTGTGAAGATGGGCTGTGTTCTGAATGTCGCTAGCGGGGAAACAGAGAGGCTAAGCCGGGGAGCGGCTTCACATTTGAGAGACACGTGTGCTTTGAAAATTTGGGGCAGAGCAGCCTCCTGGACTCCTATATCAGTCTCCCCAAAACATGCACCAGACATTTCCTTTGTCCTCCGGGGACTTTCTGTCTGGTCATGAAATGACAACTTAGCAGAAGGGGGGCCGGGGGGGCGGGATCGGAAGGCAAGCTGAAAGGGCATATCTGTTTGGAGGTCAGAAAAAGGCTGTTGAAAAGAGACCTTGAAGGCCAGTGGAGGGCAGGGAGGGCGGTCAGCTCCGGGCAGCAGGGGCATCCAGACGGGAAAAGATGGATGTAGATGTGGAGCCGGGCAGACCTGGGCATGTTCAGGGGACCACAGAGTCAGAGCCTCAGATATCTTCAGGGACCAACAGGCCAGTGGGAGACGGGCCGGGTGGGGAAGACGGGGGCAAACTGGGCAGCTCCTTACCTGGCCGTGTTACCAGGCCAGAGGCAGGCCCACTGCTTCCTGATCCCTCCTTCCTTTTCGAGAGAAGCCACAGGTCTGAATGTCCGTGTGAACCACAGACTGAGTGGCTTATAAACATCAGGCATTTACTGTTGACAGTTCTGGAGGCTGGCAAGTCCAAGACCGTGGCACTGGCAGGCTCAGTGTCTGGTGAGAACCCGCTTCCTGGTCGCAGACAGACACCTTGTCACTGTCCTCACATAGCAGAAGGCGGGGGGAGTGATCTTGGGGCCTCTTATATAAGGGCCTTAATCTCATTCATAAGGGCTCCACCCTCATGGCCTGATCACCTCCCAAGGCCCCCACCTAATAATCCCATCACTTTGGGGAGGGGTGCAGTTCAATATATTAATCCGGGGGCGTGCACACATTCAGTCCATAGCAGCAGGCAGCGTGGCAGGGCCAGGACTTGGGAGAGACTAGCAGAAGCCCAGGGCACTTAATGCAAGGAGACCCTCAGCCCCGGGTGCCAACCCTGAGAGGGAGGCCCCTCACGCTCCCATTTGCAAGTTAGGGTTCAAAGAGAAAAGCAGTGAGAGACATATTGGCAAGATAGGGCTAGGTCTTTGAACTTCACTGGGTGGGCACTGGGGAGCCACTGAAGATTTATGAAGATGACCATCATGTGGAGGGCAGTGAAAATGTGGGCTGGTGAGGGCTTTCCTAATAGGCCAGGCTGGAGCTGGGGAGGCGGCCCCAGGAACCATTGATTATCTTGTACGGAGGTTCTAGAGTCAGATTGTCCCAGTTCAAATCCTGACTTTTCCAGTTACTAGGTATGATCCTGGGCAAGCAATTAACCTCTCCATGTCTCAGTTTCTTTATCTGTAAAATGGGCATCGTAGTAGGGCCTGCCTACCTCAGAACGTGGTGGAATTTCAATGAGGTCATCTATGTGAAAAGCTGAGAACAGTGCCTGGCACACAGGAGGCACTCGGAACACATTAGCAGTGAGAACTGATGTAGAGGCCAAAGGGCCAGCAGATCCCCAGCACCCAGGAGGTAAGCAAGCACAGGAACAGTGCAGGTTAGAAGCCCCTGTGGGAGCTTTTAAACCTCCCCAAACCAAAGCCCTGCCCCAGACCAATTAAATCAGTCTCTAGGGTGGGGTCTGGGTATTGTTTTCTGGAAGTTTCCCAGGAGTTCAATGTGCAGCTGAGCTAGGGAATCACTGCTAATCTAGAACCTTGTGTGCCCGAGGCCTGAGGCAGAGAACTGACCTTGAAAAGACACAGACAGGCAACCATTTTGCAGCAGGAGGTGAAGCCAGATGGAGTGGGGGTGGAAGGGTGTGTGACCTCAGGGCCCAGCTGGCGGCGTCTAGGGTTCCTGGGGGCCTTGAGGGCCTGGCTGTCACCGGCACCCCAGCCCCAGGCTGGGACGAAGGCCGCCACCTGTACCCTGGGAGGACTACCGAGCTGGAGGCCTGAGCAGCAGCTCTGAGCTGGGCTTGGGCGCCAGGGGGAGCTCGTGGGGACAGCCAGGGCTCCATCCCCGCAGCTGGTTCAAACTGGTTTGGGCAGGGTGCGGCCCAGGCCGGCTGCATTCCGGGCCTCAGGCTTGCAGCCTGCCTCACGGTCTCCCCAAGACCTGGGGGCCCCGGGCAGGGCGCTGGGGCTTGGGCCCAGGACACTGAGAGGCCGGGAGATTTTTATAAATTCCGTTCTCTTTGTTTAAAATCATTGTTTTGGCCTCCCATGGGGGTCCCTAGCCAATGCCCGGAGGAAGAGGGAGCTCCCTAAGTAAGGGTCACTCTCAGACTTCCGTGTGCATGGGACTCAACTGCAGAGCATGTAGAACGCAGGTGCCCCGCTCCCCCAAAGATGCTGAGGCAGGAAGTTGGGACATGGCTCCGGGCATCAGTATTCTTAGCAAACTGTGTCTAAGGCACACTGGCACTCACACATTTAGGGGGGAAAGACTAGAAACAACAGGACTGTTGGCTAGCCAACTGGGCCCAGGAATCACGGGGGTGCTTGGGAAGAGAGCAGATCATTTCCCCAGACACCCCCTCTCCAGGGACAGGGTCTCTGGGCAATCCCTACTTTCAGCTAACATCCCAGCTTTTTGTTTTGTTTTGTTTTTAATTAGTAATTTTGGGCATTCAAAAAGTTTAAACATTATAACCAATAGCAGCAGGAGAAAGAAAATGTTATAACTATAATTGAACCCCCCTCTCATATCCTTCCCCAATTTACCCCCACCCCAAAGTACCCACTTTCCTAACTGTGGCACAGCTTTATGCTCTCACTCCATATGTCTGTGTCCATAAACAATATATAGTGTGCTTTCACATGTTTTTAAAACTTTGTGTTAATGGCAGAGTGCCCTACCGAGCCTTCTGTATCTCTCTCTCTCTCTCTCTCTCTCTCTTTCTCTCTCTCTCTCTCTCTCTCTCTCTTTCTCTCTCTCTCTCTCGCTCTCTCTCTGCATTATGCTTTTGAGATTCATCCATCAAGGGAAGTTTGCTGAGCTCAGTCCTATTTGGCTAATCTGAGGCCACTTCTGGGTTTTTCCATGGGAGAGCCCCAGCCAGCCCGAAGGGGTGAGGGTCTGCCCTCCATCCCTGGGGGGAGGGGGTGTTAATGTGTGGAAGGGCTCTGAGCAGGAAGGTCAGGACAGTAATGAGTGGCTAAGCTCAGGTTCAGTGAGTTCCTAGCAAATCCTTTTTCTAAGCACCTGAGGCCCAAATCTTTGCCAAGAATTTTCCAGAAAATGACTCTGGCCTGAAGGCCTGAATGTTTGGGTGGAAAGTAGAGAAATCAGCAGTGGGCAGCTGTGGAAGCGGGAACTGTGCAGTGACGAATCACCCAGAAGGCAGACGGAGCATGTGCTGCCACCCCTCCCTACCCAGGGTCATCTGATAAAATATAAATTCAGATTGAATGGGAGGGGGGAGGGGTGGCCTGTCTATTTATTCGCAACCCTAAGCCCAGCCAAAATTTTTTAAAACGAATTTAATCTTTTAAAGGAAAAGTCATCATAGGAAAAATCAGAACTCCAGGCTTCCCCATATCTCTTTACCTCGCTTAGTACTTTCTTCATTAGCATTGCTTTGGGGGCTGCACCCCACCCTCCCCAGCCTCTAAAGCAGCGGTTCTCAACCTGTGGGTCGCGACCCCTTTGGGGGTCGAACGACCCTTTCACAGGGGTCGCCTAAGACCATCGGAAAACACATATAATTACATATTGTTTTTGTGATTAATCACTATGCTTTAATTATGTTCAATTTGTAACAGTGAAATTGGGGGTCACCACAACATGAAAGGGTCGCGGCAGTAGGAAGGTTGAGAACCACTGCTAAAGGCTCTAGACAAGCCTCCTATGAGTGATTGGGGGGGGGGGGGGAGTCATATTTGGTGCGCTGAAGAATTATCTGGGGAGCTTATGTTAAAAGCTGCTCGGGGAGGAAGAGGACCGCCACACCCGCATTCCTAACTTCCAGGACTCCCCGCCTGGCGCCAAGCAGATGCTGGAGGAGGACGGGCCTTGGGGGCTGGGCTGGGGGTGGGGGCTTTGGTCTTTAAATGAAAGGATCTTTTAGGATAGCTGTTTCCTATCCGGAATGCACGCTGGATCACCCCAGGAGGTTTAAAAACTACCGGTGCCCAGGCCCCACCCGCCACGGATTCTGGCTGAATCTGTCTAAGGTGAGGCCTGCGGCCTGGCTTCCCGGCTTCTAAAAGCTCCCCAGGGCGTCCCAAAGCGCTGCGGGGACGGAACCACTGCTCCCCGGATTCCCATGAAAAAGGGCCCTTTAGGCCTCGGGTGTATGTTGAAATCACCTGGCGCACTTCAAAACGGACGTCCAGGTTTCAACCGAGACTGCGTGTGGCCCGAACTTTGGAAGTTTGATGAGCCCAGGAGATTGCAATCCGCCGGAGTTTGAGAATCTCTTGTTTACGGGCCGTGCGAGGCCGGGCGCAGTGAGCAACGCGCGCCACTGGGTGGCGCTGCCCACTCGGCCCCGCGCTTGGGAGGCGTGGGCCGCTGCGCGCACCTGACCTGCCTCCGCCAGGCTGGCCGCGGGGCATGCAGCCGGCCGGGGGCGGGGCTCCGAGGCCGGGTCGCGGTGACGGGCTCCCGGGCTGCCTACACCAGCTGGACCCCGCCAGCCCCCTGATGCTGCTTGTGGACGGCGACCGGCCGGAGCCCATGCGCAGCGGGGCTCGCGAGCTTGCGCTCGTCCTGACCCCCGAGCCCGGGGCCGAGGTAGGGGACGGGGGATGGAGGTGCGGGAGGCAGGTCTGGGTTGGGGGGGTCTGGGGCCCGCGCGCCCTGGGGGAGAAGTGGATGGGTGCGGGGCCCCCAGCGCGCTGGTACCCCGACCCGAACTCTCGGCTTCTCCGCAGCATCCTCTCTCGCACGCGGCGCAGGGGCTCCGGGCAGGAGTAGGGGCGCGAGGTGTCCCTTTTTTTGAGAAGCGGTGACTCCCGGGCACTACCCAGAGATGCGCGGCAGGTCGCGCCGCTTTCTCTTCCAGCCGATCCCGCCCCCTGTCCCCCCCCCGCCCCCCCTTACGCCGACCCTCCCACCCCCCACCCTTGGGACCCACTGGGCTCCCTTCCGCTTAGGCCTCCCAGCTCGGGCCGGGACATCGGACCCAGGCGGCTGGGAGCTGCTGCCCTTTCCTGGGGAGGACGACCCCTGCCAGGCCCGGGGCAGCTCTGCTCCGAGCTGTGCGCCAGGTGCTGGGAGGAGGCGGGCAGGCTGCGGCTGTGCGGGACGCTCCGGCCTCGGTCCTGTCTGTTGCTAGGAGGAAACATACTTCGTCGCTGCCTGTACTTTCTATTTTAAACGCACAGAATAAACAGTAGGTCTAAAACTAGACCCTTCTTCATCGGAAGCCAATCTGTTGACGGTGCCGTGAAAAAGTTACTTGCCCAAGTTCACCAGGAGTTATTTAGGTAGGCCTAGAAGTTCTACTCATTCCCTTTTTAAGTCTCAAAAGCAGTACAGAAGTATATAAAATAAAGGGCTAGCGCCCGCCCCCTTTTCTCTCCCACCCGGACCCTAGATCCCTGAGATCACCACCAGTAAAAGTTTGGTGTACACCATTGCATACATTAAAAATGCATTTACAAATGTGGGTCTGCATATACATAGTAATATATGTTCCTTTTTCTAAATCTCCACTCGATACTGTTCTGCAACTTGCTTTTCTTTACTTGAAACAGCGTGGACAAATGGGGAGTGACCACTAATGACATAAGGTACAGTGTGATGAAAATGTTCTGCAATTAGTGGTGATGGTTGCACAACTTTAAGAATTTTCCAAAAACCACTGAGTTGTACACTTTTAAAAGGCTGAATTTTATGGTATGCGAATGATATCTCAAAATATTTTGTTAATCCTCGCCCAAGGATATACTTTTTCCATTGATTTTTAGAGAGAGAGTGGAAGGGAGAGGGAGAAATAGAGAGAGAGAGAGAGAGAGAGAGAGAAACATTGATGTGAGAGAGACACAGCCATTGGTTGTCCCCGGCCCACTCCCTGACCGGCATTGTCAACCAAGGTACTTGCCTGACCCTTCAGTCGGCGGGCCAATGCTCTAACCACTGAGAAACCGGCTAGGGCTGATACCTCAATTTTTAAAAACAGCATGTCCAGTAGAAATCGAATCTGAGTCACAAATGTGCGCCATCCATGTAATTTTAAATGTTCTGGACCCACATAATAAAGGAAAAGGAAACAGGGGTGATTAGTTTCAGTTACTTAAAATAACGGTGTAGCCAGTATATCATTTCAACATGTCATCAATGTAAAAAAAATTTAATGAGATTTTGGCATTTTGAAATCAGGTTTTTGAACTCACAATACATCCCAGTTGTGACCGGCCCACATTTTAAGTGTTGCATAGTCATCTGTGGCGGGTAGGGGAGAGTGTAGGTCTGCATCATTCTTTGCCTTCCTAGTATCCCACGTTCAATGACAATTATTCCTATTTCCTGGGCACATACTATGCAGCTGTGTGCCGAACTCCATTCGTGGATTGTGGCATTGCATCCTGGCAGCGACCCAGTGGCTAGGAGGCGGTTATGCCGATTTTATAGCTGGGAAGACTGAGGCCCTTGCAGAATAAGGGGCGTCCTATGGAGGTACTGTAACTTATGACCCATGCCCCCAGGGGTGGGCATGGAGGTTGTCTACAGACTTTTACTGGTTTGAGCAACCTGAGTGTCTTTTTTGTGCTTTCTCTGCCTTGCTCTCAGCAGTGAGATGTCCCTGTGCCCGGTGGCTAAACCTCCGCTTCGTTTAGACTCTATTAGGGAAAGCTTTCAAGAGGAGCTGCGTGTGCTGACTTCGTTTTCTCACTCAGGCTGTCTTTAACTGAGACACGGGTTGGCTCGCACTCATTAATGAAGAGCCCAACTCCCTGTAGCTCTGTGCGGCATGAACCCACTTAGAGCGCTTGCTTGCTGAAGTTTATTTACCAAAAGAAGCAGAAACTACCAGAGTTGAGTCATCTGCAGCCTCTACTTACAGCTAATTCATTAGCAGGTCCCTGAGCGGGCTGTTTGCAGGTGGGCAACTGAGTGGGAGAAGGGAGGTCTGGTTTGGGAACTGGCCTGGGCAGCAGGCCCCGCCCCCACTGGCCTTCTCCTGAGCCCACTTTTGGCTTTTAAAGGGAGCAGTGGGAGTTTCAGCCCAGCCCAGCCCAGTCCTAGGAGTGTCCTGTGGTTCCTGGTGAAGTGTACCTGCTTCATTGAACACCTTGAACCCCTACCATATGCCAGACACTGAGGACACCACAGCAGTGAAACACACAAGGGCCCTGCTCTCTTAGGACAGGAAACACGGAACACACAAAAGCTGTAAATTGTGATGAAAGCTGTGGGACTGTCACATGGGGTGATGTGATAGCGGGCATCTATCTGTGTGCCTGGGAGGCAAGGGGCGGGGAAGGCCTCTCTGAGAAAGCCAAGACCTGTGGTAACCACGGAGGAATGTGCTGGGAGGAAGGACAGAGGTCCAGGATCTAGGTGGGTGACGAGCCGAGGGACCCTGGGCTTGTCTGGGTGAGATCAGGGAGGGCTTCCATGAGGCAGTGTCATTGTAGGCTGAGCCCTGAAGCATGAGTAGGAGTTGGCTGAGAGGGAGGAGAAAAATATTGCAGGCAGAGGGACCAGAAAGTGCAAAGGCCCTGGGTGGGGTGAAGCAGGTGTTGTCGGGACGGGAGAGCAGCAGCAGAAGGGGGCAGTGGGAGGTGTGGCTGGTGAGGCGGCAGGAGCCGGGCCAGCCCTTGGCACTGGCTCACAGGATGCAGGGGCTGCTGAGGGGCCGGGTGCTGAGACTGGCTGGCAGGTGAGGGTTTTACTGTTGCCAGTGCCCTTCGGGGTTTCTGTCCAACCAGCTGTTGTGTGTTTTACTGTCTCTCTGTTTCTGGTTTGAGCTTCCTCTTTTGGGGGAAGTTTCAGGGGGCTCTCCGGAAGCTGCATCAAGGTGGCAGGGAGAGAGGGAGAGGTTTGCTCTTGGGTGCTCTGTGACTTACAACAGGGGCCCTCGCACATGGCTGAGCATGGATACCCCCATGAATTTCTGGTCTTTCAGAATTCCATTGGGCTCCTGCGGCCCACAGATGGGTTGATGGCCTAGATCAGTGGTTGTCAACCTTCTGGCCCTTTAAATACAGTTCCTCATGTTGTGACCCAACCATAAAATTATTTTCGTTGCTACTTCATAACTGTAATGTTGCTACTGTTATGAATTGTAATGTAAATATCTGATATGCAGGATGGTCTTAGGCGACCCCTGTGAAAGGGTCGTTCGATCCCAAAGGGGTCGCGACCCACAGGTTGAGAACCACTGGCCTAGATGGAAGGAGATTAAACCAGCCCTTTCTCACACGCAGGATCTTTGCGGAATGAGCAGAGGATGATGGCGGAGAAAGCACCTGGGTCCTTTAACCACACGTGGATTAGATCAGGGATTGATGTTGTTGCTTCAAACCAGAGAGGGCTTTTTAAATGGAGAATTGCTATCTTAAGAAAACCCGAGTTTCTTGTGTATTTAAAATAATGAAGAGTCTGGTAATCCTAGGTCCATGTTTCCCAGTTGCAGCCCCCTGTTTGCCACAGTCCCCACTTTTCCCTATTGTCTCCCCGTGCTGAAGCTGGTATCAGTTACCATTTGCCCTGGTGCTTGAACTTATATTTTTCTGTAGTCATGATAAGAGGAGAGGGAGCTATTTCTCCAAACCACGTCTCTGGACTAAAGTTGGAAAACATAAATTAGCCAAAGATGCCCTTGAGTTTTAAGAAAAATGTAGACGAGGCTGGTTCTGTGTGGAAGCAAAGAATATTTTATTGAGTCCAACCTGCAAACACCGTGTGCCCGTGGGAAGCCCCTCCCCCCGGCGTCCTATCCTTGTGCCTCGCTGGTCCCTTTGGGCATTCAGTCTTCACATGGTCAGACTGGAAGGCTGTGGGTGGAGCCGGGCACAGTCTGCCCTGTCTCAAGCTGTAGTTCTGTATGCATTTGTTCCTCGGGTCTTTATGGCAGACCTACTGTGTGCTGAGCACCTGGGAGAGGCCAGGGAGACAGGTGCGGTGCCTGCCCTCAGGGCTGGCCTAGCAGTCAGATGAGCAGATGAATAACGATCAGAGTAACTAAACACCAGGAGACAGCTGAGGGCTGGGATGGAGACGCAGGGAGGACTGGAAGGTGTGACAGGGCACAGGTCCAGAGAGAGGAGGACTCGGTGATCCAGGGGGAGCGTGGGCAGGGCCACCCCTGGCCTGGGGTCGGGGTGGAGACCGGATCCGATTCTGGGGTCATGGATAGAAGCCCTGAGCAGGGAGAGCCGCGAGCAGCTTATGGACATCAGTCTGGGGGTGCTGGAGGAGCAGGGTGGCAGCGGGGGGGCCGCTGATGTGCCCGTCAGGTGGACACGGACTCAGCTGGCCGCACCCCCGAGTAAGAACCTGCAGGAGTGTGAGGAGCCAGGGCATGTGGGTGCGTGGAGAGGGGCAGTGTCTGTCAGGGGGAGTTCCCCTCTTTCTCCTGCTGTGGAAGGAGCCATCCGGCCCCGAGCCCCCTCTTGTCCTAGGGTGGCCGTGCTGCGAGGGAGTCAGCCTGGAGCCGGGGCCAAAGGTGCCCCGTCTGGCTGACCCTCAGCGCCCGCCAGCCGAGAAGCTTTAGAACAGACCAGTTCCCACTCGTTGGAAACGACCCCAGTGCCCATCAGCTCGGCTGGTCGCGTGGTGAGGCTTCTGCCTGGTGGCCAGCTGCCTGCGGCCGAGCCAGCTCTGAGCGCACCCGGGAGAAGGGGAAAGCGGGAGTTTCAAGTAAAAATCCAAACGACTGGCCTCTGCAAAACGGTTGCAGCAGCAGGTGCAGGACTTCAGTTCCCGTCCCTGTGCCTGGGCTGAACGGACCGCGTGGTTTCTAGGAGGAGGGTGTGTGTGTGTGTGTGTGTGTGTGTGTGTGTGTGTGTGTATTACTGTGATATAATTCTATACACACAGTTCACCCGTGGGAGTGTACAATTTAATGGCTTTTTATATATTCACAGTGTTGCACAACCATCAACCACAATCACTTCTAGAACATTTTCTCTTTTTTTAAATATATTTTATTGATTTTTTTTACAGAGAGGAAGGGAGAGGGATAGAGAGTTAGAAACATCGATCAGCTGCCTCCCGCACACCTCCTACTGGGGATGTGCCCGCAACCAAGGTACATGCCCTTGACTGGAATTGAACCTGGGACCTTTCAGTCCGCAGGCTGACGCTCTATCCACTGAGCCAAACCGGTCAGGGCTAGAACATTTTCATTCCCCCCAAAAGAAACCCTCTTCCCCTTCGGTCTCACTCCCCCTCAGCCCCCCACTAATCAACTTTCTATCTCTATAAATTCATCTTTTCTGGACATTTCATGTATGTATTTTAAAGACACTGATAGGCCAGAGGTTTGAGACCCCATTCAGCCCGTGGACAGGTTTGTTTGGCCGTCATAGTGATTTTAAAATGTTTAGGTTAGTTTTGAACATTTTTGAATTGGGAGAGTTTGCATAAATGTCTGGACCATCATTTGTCTTGAACAAAGCAGGTTTGGCACATTCCTGCCTGGGACAGTCCGCTGCAGCCAAGTAGCAGCCACCCTCCGTAGATGGGGCCCGGGTCTCCTGTTTGCCACAGTCCCCACCCCTCCCTGGTGTCTCCCTGCCAGGGCGTCAGCTGCCTGCTTGTGCTGCTGTGTTTCCTAGAGAGAGTCAGAGGTCTCTGGCAGAAGCAGGAAACGGAAAGCAAGCCGTGTGCTGGACACGCTTCGGCAGCAGGGCCCGCTCCCCGGTGCTCATCTCCTGCCTGGCTTCCGGGTCCCTCTGAGCTCGGACACCCTGCTAGGTCCAGGTTACAGTCATCTCTGATATGGATACAGCATCTCACCGAGAGTGACCCAGAAAAATTACTTGACCCGCCTCAGCTTTCATCTCAAGACAGAGAGAGTCTGAGGATTGTTCTCCTCCAGTTTTCAAATGGGGAGACTGAGGCACAGAGCTGGTCAGAGATGTGGTTGGGACCACACAGCAGTCCAGGCTGCTGCTCTCAGTGGGCTCCTCCAGGAGAGTGCGTTTCTTCTTCCTCCTTTCCTTGCTCACTCCTGTCCTCCCTCCCTCCCTCCTTCCTTCCTTTCCTGCAGCGAATATCCGTTGAGCACTGCATTAGTGATCAATTGTCAGGTAACAAACTACCCCAAACTTAAGTAGCTGAAAGCAACGACCATTTATGGTGCATGGTTTGCAGGCTGATGGGCTCATTCGAGTGGTTCTGCTCCCATGGTGTCGGCTGAGCCTACCTGTGGGGCTTCATCTGGCTGGAGGCCTGGCCACATGGGAAGGTCAGCACGGCCTCACTTATACGTCGGGTATTGCTGGGGTCCAGCCCCTGCGGGCCAGGGGTTCCCAAAGATGTGGACGGAGTCAGCGAAGAATGTTTTACATGGAGACAGCGTTCATAACTCTCTAGCTCTCTTTAGTCTCCGTGGATCTTCCTGTGCTTGGCTGAGGCCACAGAGAAAGATCCTGAGGCAAACTGAGCCTTTATTTTATAGTCAGAGGTAAACAAGGTAGTGGTTACCAAAGTTACACTGTTCTTGTGAGTTTCACTTGTTTACACTGTTCTTGTGAGTTTCACTTGTTTTTGTTCTTGTTGCACTTCCTCAGCCCATTAGCTTCCCAGGTAAGATCTAGGGAGCATCATAAGGTCAAGCCTAATTATGCTAAGAGGACTGTGCCCTCTAAGCTGGGACTTGTTTGTGACTTTGCCAACAGGTCAGTCCGAGGCTTAACCCTATATCGGCTCCCCACAGGGCATCTCGGCCCCCCTCCACGTGGCCTCTCCAGCAGAGTTGTCTGGACCTCTTCACGTGGCCGTTGTCTTCAAGGAGAGTGACTCAGATGCTGCAGTCTCTTGAGGTCTAGACTCAGAAGTCACAGAGCATTGCTTCTAGCACATTCTATCGGTCAAAGCAAGTCATAGGCCCGGCCAGATTCAGGGGTGGGGGGGAATGGATCCCACCGCTTCATGGGCAGAGTCATATTGCACAAAGGTATGTGGGATGGAGGGAGGTGGAGGGCCAGCTTTGGAAGCACAAGCACCTACTATGTGCCAGGAGTTGTTCTAGGCCCTGGGAATAAAAAGGGGAATCAAATAGACTAACACCCCTGCCCTCCAGGAGCTTTTATTCCGATGGAGGAAAATGAAAGGAAAACAAATAAAATATATAGTTTGGTGGTAAAAGTAAAGAGAAATAAACTGGGGCAGGACAGGGCATGGTAGGCGAGTTGCGAGGTCAGGGGAGGCCTCATTGAAGAGAGACATTTGAGCAAAGGAAGCATGGGATGAGCTTCACCAGTGAAGGGAACATCAGGTGCAAAGGCCCTGGGGTGAGGACATGGTGATGTGGTTGGTGGGGAGTGAGCAGCAGGTGATGAGGTTGGAGAGGAGGTGGGGTCCAGGTGGTATAGGGAAAGGGAGTTCTATTTGACATTACTGAGTGAGGTGGAAAAGAGGAGAGGATTTTTTTTAAATTAAGACAAAATTCATACAACATAAATCTGACCATTTAAAGTATGTCACTCAGTGTTCTTTGGTATATTCACTATGTTGTACAAACATCACCTAATTCCAGAGCATTTCCATCACCCAAAGGAAACCCCATACCATTCCCTGTTTCCCCTTCCTCGCATCCCTTGGGGGAGACAACCAGCAATATACTTCCTGTCTGTGGATTTGCCCCTTTGGACATTCACATCAAAGGAATCATGTACCAGTGGCTTCTGTGTGGCTGCTTTCACGCGGCGTATTTTCCAGGCTCGTCCACATTGTGGCGTACAGCAGGGCCTCGCTCCTTTCTACGCTGAATACTACTCCACGTGTGGATGGAGCACGTTTTCTTTGTCCGTTCATCAGTTGGTGGACGTGAGTTATTTCCACTTTTTGGCTGTTAAGAACAGTGTCCATGTTTTTGTAACAGCCTATGTTTTGGGGGTGTTTGGATATCCTTTGGGATGTATTGCTGGATCATAGGGCACCTCTATGTTTAACTTTTTGAGGAACTGCCAGACTGGTTTCCAAAGCTGCTGCACAAATTCGTGACCCCGCCGGCAGGGTCTGAGGAGGGTTCCCGGTGCTCCACATCCTCGCCAACACGTACTGTTTTCCATTTTGGGGTTGTAGCCATCCTAGCAGCTGCGAAAGGGCAGGTGGGAGATTCTGAGCTGAGGAGACTTTGGGTTTAACAGGATCTTTCAGGGGAGTAGATTGAAGGGGAACAGGAGGGGAGGGAGGCAGGGGACCAGTGAGCAGACTGCTGCACTAGTCCCAGCAAGAGAGGGCAGTGCCTTGTGCCAGGGTGGTGGCGAGGGAGATGGGGAGAAGCGGTCGGATTGGGATACATTTTTTAAGGAAGAACCGAGAGGATTTGTGTATAGATTGGATGGGATGAGGGGAGAGAAAGGAAGATGAGTCAAGGATGCCCCCAGTTATCTGAGCAACTGGACAGTGGCGTTTCCATTTGTTGAGTTAGAGAAGACCATAGGTGGAGGGTCTTCTTGTGTGTGTGTGTTGTTGTTTTTTTATGCCAGTCACTTGGCAAGCATTTTCGTTTATGTGTGTGTGTGTGTGTGTGTGTGTGTGTGTGTGTGTGTGTGTGTTTTGTGCCAACCCAGCTGGGAAGTTTCGATCGGCACTTTGGGCGGAGGGGGGTGTGGAAGAAGAAAGCAAATGCTATGCTTCACACATGTTAAAATAAGTGTCCGCTGGCCGTGCCCTGAATGTTACTTAAAGTGAGCCATTTGCGTCCTTCCCCTCGGAGCAGGACAATGTGTGCCCGGGGAGCTACAAAGGACGGCGAGGGCATTCATCCTGATTACGGGCCGCTTCAAAGGGTGTGTGGGCTGCAGCCTGCAGGACTCTGGTTTCTGAGGCCACTTAGGGGATTATCTGGAGAGAAAATGGTCCCGTGAATGATTTGTGGGCCTGTGGGGTGCTAATTCTGAGCTCCTTCCTGTGTGTTGGGAACGTCTTGGGGCTTGTTCCTCCCTTAGCCCACCAGACAGTCAGCAAACGCTTTCTGGGCTGCCTCCTGCTTTGGGGCACCGCCCAAAGCGCCAGGAGGTGGGCGGGGAGACGATAGCTGACAGGTAGCAATAAGGGGACCCATTTCCCTCTCCCCCAGGAACATCGTGGTGGCTAGACGTCAGCCCTGGAGTCAGTGCTCGGGGGTCAAATCTGGCTTCCGCACTTACGAGCTGTATGACCTTGAGCAAGTGACTTAAGCTTTCTGGTCCTTTGTTTCTCAGTCCAGAAGAGGGGGGAATTCCAGCACCTGCTGAGTTCTCCTGAGGCTCAAATGAGATGATCCACTTATGGTGATTGGCCCTTGCTTTTGCAATCCAGTGAGAGACAGAAAGCAGCCACTTACACACCTACTGTGTGCGGGCTCTGTTAAATTCAGCCACCTTTATTGTCAGGTGAGCCTCCTACCAGCCCTGCCCAGCCGAGGCTCCTGGCACAGGGGAGCCAACCAGAATGCAGAAGTCAAACCCTTGGGTCAAGGTCACACGGCTGGCAAAAGAGAAGTGGGATTTGAACCCAGGACCAACTAACTTCCTTTCTGCATCTGCCGGCACAGGTTGAGATGCGCTTCCTCTGAGCAGGGCTGCAGGCACATGGGAAGGAGGCAGCCGTCCAGCTGGGGCGGGTCTGCGTTATCTATGGGGGGGGTCTCAGCACCCCTCTGTGCCCCTCTGTGCCCGCTCCCACCTCTCTTCCTCTTCTCTGCATCAGGAGGAACAGCCAACCTTCTTTCTCCCTTAGCACCTTCAAGGCATTTTACCCTGATTTCACTTCCGGGGAGAACTTCTGTGTGTTTCCCAGCCTCCCTCCATGAGGTCGCCCTCCCTGTCAGCCTCCCCCGTGCAGGCACAGAAATAGTCCCAGCTGTGAGATGAAGGCTCCAGAGTTTAAAATGGCACTATTTATACTCCAGCCGGAAGGAGGGCTTTTTGCAGTCGTTTACTTTGTGGTGGTGGCGACAGCTCGCGCTGCAAGCAGCCGGCTCTGGCACTAAGCAGTTCCCGGGCACGTGGGTGGTGAGGAGCCTTCGGGAGTGGGGGGCGGCCCCAGGCCTGCCCAGAGATGTCTGCTGTCGCCTCCCTGAGCAGCGTGATTGGCCTGGTGAGCCAGAGAAAGAGGTTCAGGGTCTAGAAGTTTCTTCCTAGATGCCTGGAAATTAAAACACACACACACACACACACACACACACACACCTCACATATTTTATAAGCCTTGAGAGTTGCACATACCTGAGGGGAAAAGGGTCAAACTAATTTTCTGCACAAGTGATGAAAGCAGGGCTTATAAACTGGCTGACCCATTCACATTCCTGTTGAGCTTGGCCCGTGGAGCGTTAGAAAAAAATGTATCTTTTTTTTGAATTTGTGCCACTATTTAAAAATTGGGACATTTCTCATAAAGTGAGAACTTCTGGCCTTTCTTGAAAAATGAAAGGTGTCTGGCACCTTCGAGATCAGCCCGGGGCCCAGGGGCGTGAGGCCCAGGGGCGTGTCACTCGGTCATGGTCACGTCACTGTCTGGCCCTGGTAACTGGAGCTGCTAGGACCCTTCAAATTACATAAAACCTTCTTTCCGGTCTCCCTCTTCACTCTCCCCAATCCCTGCTCTCCTGGGCTGATGACAGGGTTTCCAAAGAAACAATAGGGCGCCCAGTTAAAGCTGAATTGCAGACAACGAATAACATTGTAGTGAGAGTCCGTCCCCGGCTATTCGCAGTTGGCAGATATCACTGCGGGCCGGTGTCTGTTCACCACACACGCCTTGGTGTGGTCACAGACTCGGCTTACGGTCTTCGTCTCCTGCGGCTCACGCTTGCTCTCTGCAGGCATGTCTCAGGGTTTATTAGAGCCGGCGTTGAGGCTGTGGGCTCAAACCTACATGAGAATCCCGGCCCTGCCACTGGCTAGCTGTGTGTCCTTGAGCAGGTGTCCTCACCTCTCTGAGCCTCAGTTTCCTCGCCTGAACAACGGGGATCTTAAGGGTACCTTTGTTACTTCCTGTTGGTATTTATTTCATGTCTTTTGAAAGCTGCATAGAGTGGACGGCCCACGGTGGCTTTGCCCAGTCCTCAAGCAGCAGGAGTGCAGCCAGAGTATCCCTGTTTCAGATGACGCGAGGAGAGGTTTTGCAAAGGAAAAGTAGGTCTAGAGCAGTGGTTCTCAACCTTGGCTGCATGTTAGAATCACCTGGGAATCTTCTTAAAATCCTGATTTCTGGGCCACATCCTCCGGAAATTCTGTTTCTTTGTTATGGGGTGGGGCCACAACATTAGTAACAAAGAAACAGAATTTCCGGAGGATGAGGCCCAGAAATCAGGATTTTAAAAAGATTCCCAGGTGATTCTAATGTGCAGCCAAGGTTGAGAACTACTGGTCTAGAGGGAATTGGGCAGATGACCCTAGCATGTAGTTTGCTCTTCTTAAAAATGAAGGCCACTTGTCTCCCTGGAAACCATTTGCTAACCTCCGGGATATTGTCTTCCAGGCGAAGGAGGTGGAGGAGACCATCGAGGGGATGCTCCTGCGGCTGGAGGAGTTCTGCAGCCTGGCCGACATGGTGAGTGCCGCCGGCCGGAGCCGTGGTTTCCGCAGGCCACACGCCAGGCCCTGCCTGAGTTTTCTGGGGAAGCCATTTGGGTGGAGATTCAGCAACCAGCAGGAGTGGGGCCTCGGCCAGCGGTGAGCGGAAAACCCCAGGCATGCTCGCTCTCCCCCTCCACACCCAGGCTTCCAGGCCGGCCGGCCGGCCATCTTGCTGCGTCCTCCCCGAAGGTTTTATTCCTCAGAGGAGCGGGAGCGGGCCACCAGGTGGCACTCTCGGCGCCGACGCGAGCCCTGCGGGATGCTGAGACTATATTTAACTTCCCTCGCTCTGCGCAGTTCCCCGGGCAGATGTGGAGTCACCAGGAAGCGCCTCAGGCCTGCGAGGCCTGGCAGGGCTGGGCCTGGGCATCGCCTCCTTCCCGAACCCTCTTGCCTCCACCTTTGCCTCCTACCCTGGTTTTTTGGGTCAAAGACCCCTCATTTGGGTGGGGAAGAACATGGAAGATGGTGCCTGAGGTCCAGAAGACAAGAGCTCCACTCCCTGTTCTCTAGAAATCTCCTCTAGATCCTGGTGTCCCCAGGCTTGCTGCCAGCCAGGCATGAGGCCCCAAGGAGCCATGATAGAACATTCTGAAAATTCCCAAGCTTATTAAAGGCAAACCCGCAACCAGAGATGGAGGCGTCTGCCTGGGAGCGGGGAGGGCAGAGCTCCATGCTGCGGCCTGGCCCTGCCTCTCCCTGGAGCCGGAGCCCAGCCGGCCTGTGGTGTAGACTGTGCCTGGGAAGCCAGGGCTGCAGCGGGTCTGGGAGCCCAGGGGGACGCAGTACAGCAGCCCCAGATGTTCACTGCACATCTGCTTTGTGCCAGGCACCCCATGAAGTGTGTCTCCTGTGTAACCTCGTCTCCCCTAGAAGCAACCCAACGTGATGGGCACCGTGTCAGCCCATTCATTCTCCAGACCTCCCTGTGCCCCCCTGGACACGGCTGTGAACAGACGGACGGTCCCACGAGGACCTGTGTGTGTCTCTCTCGAGCCGATATTTCAGTTCAGGTGGTGGCTCGGGTGGGAGCTGGGTAATCAGACAGACTTCACATGGTCTCTCAGTCAGTGCTTTCTTCCTCACCAAATATGACGCCTTCCCCGGCCGGGCCCTGTGTGGGTCCGAGGGGGCAGGGTCCCCGTGCTGTCCCCGAGCCCGGTCCGCTGGGGGAGCCCAGGCCGCTGGGAGGGCGCTGTGTGCTCCAGTCGCTGTCGTTCATGGTGGAAATGCTGTCATCGCCGTGTGCTCGGGCAGGGGGAGGCTGCAGAGGTTTTGAAAAGAGAAAGCGGGTCCAGAAGGAATGGGCACGTATCCTAAGACTTGGTTTCCTTAAAAAAAGAAAGGAGCAGAAGCATTAAATTCTGCCTGGGAAATTGGGAAGACTTCGTAGAAGACATGGGGATTAATTGGGGGGTTGAAGACGCAACAGAAAGAATTCAACTGCTAAGGAGAGCGGGGGCCAGGCAGGGCACGCCAGGCGCAGCGTGGACAGTGAGGGCCCACGGCGAGGGGCGGATTTGGAAGATGGCGTGGACGGGACCCAGGGACATGGCTGCTGACAAGTCCTAGCCCATCCTCCTGTGAAGGAGACCCCCTGTGGGTCCAGGACAGCTGGGGCTGGGAGTCAGTGTGGACAGGCCACGCCTGCCTTGAAAACTGCCAAGGCTTATGGGGGAAGTTGTGGTTAGGTGACCAAGAGGCCCAAGGCCGCAGGCTGCATCGAGAAGGTCCTCTCTGAGCTCCGCGTCCGGAGCTGCGTCCTGGCAAAGATTTAATACTGAGGTCGCACACAGGTGACCCACAGGCCAGTCCTGCCTGCAGATATGGTGGATGTTTGGGGGGAAAGGAAGTCGCTGCTGTCATTTATAGAATGTCATACCCCAAGTCTGGATTCCTGGCTTCTTAGAAAAGCAGAGATCTGGCCCCCGATGGGTGCTGGTTCCCACCCAGCCAGCACCAGCTGGAGCTGCACAGTGGCTGCCCCGTGGCCTGGCCACTGTCCCCCTGCCCCCATGGCCTGGCCACTGTCCCCCTGCCCCCGTGGCCTGGCCACTGTCCCCCTGCCCCCGTGGCCTGGCCACTGTCCCCCCTGCCCCCGTGGCCTGGCCACTGTCCCCCTGCCCCCGTGGGAGCTTCCCTGGCTCCGCGGCCACATGCCGGACACCCATCCTCTGCTCGTGTGTTTGAGGTAGGAACGTTTCTCTGTACTCTGGACCCTACTGAAGTGGGCAAATACAACCCGACCAAGAGGGCCCCTGTTTGAAGAAATGGGAGAGGGCGTACTTCTGTGGACCTGAAAACGATTTCAGCGTGTTTACGGGCAATGAGCATGTCTGCACCGATAGAACGTGCCTAGTACGCACTCGTGTGGCCCTGTAGGCGTTTTGAGTTTGCAGTGCTTTCATTGACGCTCTGTGCAGATGCTGTTTAGATCGGGGGGTCCTCTGGGCCCCAACAGCTGAGGCTTAGCTTACCTGGTGCGTCTGCCTCCAGGTGTTGTGAGCTCCGCGGCACAGGGCGAGGTGTCCCGCTGTCAGCCCTGGCTCAGACCTCCACTCCTCTCTTGATCTAAGCTAGGGAGGCGTGGGGACCTCTGGGGGCAGGTGATGTCACACCATGGACCACGGTCCGGGTCCCTGCCTTGGCTTTTGGAAACACTGATCAAGTTAGAGGTCTGAGAGAAGCCAGGCTCCCTGGTACACAGTCCAGAGAGAAGCAGCTTCATTTCTGATAAAATCAGGCTGTTAGAAATGAGCCCGGCTTCCTGTCTGGCGCATTAACTCCTCTGCCGGCCTGTCCCCGATCGCTCTCTGTGACTGGGATTCACTGCCCTGTGCCTGTGGCCTGTTTGACCTTAGAAATAGTGCCACTCAAGCTCTGAGTCTCCCCACTGTGGGGCCTTGGGCACAGCACGTCACCTCTCTGTACCTTTATTTTCTCCTCTGTGACGTGGAGAGAGTGGTCCCGACGATCAACTGCTACATCCAGCGACCCCAGGACGCGGGGCTGTGAAACAGCCGCCCATGGATGACGTGGGCCAAGGCAGGGCACAGAAGGGTGGCCTGTGTGAGCCCCATGGCGCTGCTGCCTGGGGCTGTCCACGTGGCTCTTCTCGCACCTGTCCATGTCTGGAACGGGAGGGGGGAGCTGGGCCTGGCAGGCATGCCGGTCCTTTGTGCAGCCCCCCCGTGTTGAGCCTGGGCTGCCTGGTGGCATGGCGGTGTGGCTCCCAGAGCAAGCACGCCAGCAGCCTGGAAGCGGGCGGTGCCAGGCTCCAGAGGCTTGCATATGGAAATCAACACAGGGCGTGTCCGTCATTTTTTTTGTTGTTTTGTTAAATCAGTCACATAAGTGACCCAGATCCACTGGGAGAGGACACATTGGTAGACCCCCCCTCATCCTGGAAGGACATAAAGAACTTGTAGGCATGTTTAGCCACTAACAGTGTGTCCATTTCCAAAGAGTTCTCATAAGAAATAGGTGAGGCAGGGATGTATGCTTTCCATCCACTAGAGCAGTGGTTCTCAACCTTCCTAATGCCGCGACCCGTTAATACAGTTCCTCATGTTGTGGTGACCCCCAACCACAAAATTATTTTCGTTGCTACTTCATAACTGTAATCTTGCTACTGTTATGAATCGTAATGTAAATATCTGATATGCAGGATGTATTTTCATTGTTACAAATTGAACATAATTAAAGCATAGTGATTAATCACAAAAACAGTATGTAATTATATATGTGTTTTCCGATGGTCTTAGGCGACCCCTGTGAAAGGGTCGCTCGACCCCCAAAGGGGTCGCGACCCACAGGTTGAGAACCGCTGCACTAGGGTGACCCCCAATGAAAGGACAGACAATGGCAAGTGTGGAAAGGATGGGAATGTGAAAGGGCACAGCCACTTGGGAAAACAGTTTGGCGATTTCTTATAAAGTCAAGCATATACTTACCCTACATCCCAGCGACTCTGACCCTAGATAATTGCCCAGGAGAAATGAAAACAAATGTCCAGGAAGGCTTGGACGCCGTGTGCATAGCAGCTTCGTTCACAACGCCCTGACGTCCAGCGGCAGCAGGAGCGGGAGGATAGATGATCTCATACAGAGCAAAGGGAGGGAGCGAGCGCTACCCACAATAGCACGGTGGCGCTCACAAACATGATGCTGAGCGAAAGAAGCCAGACACAAGAATACGCTCTATGTGGCTCCCCTAACGTGAAGCTCAGAAAGAGGCAAAACTAACGAATGGTGATGGGAGTCGGAGAGTGGTCAGCTTTGGGAGGGTGTCAGGCCCAGGAAGAGGCCTGACCAGCCTCATGGGGTGGTAGGGTGTTCTGTGGATTGGCGCACGTGGTGGTCACACAGATGTAAACACATGTGCGAGTTGATCGAGCTCTCCACTTGAGGCTTGGGCTCTGTATGTCATATGCGCCAATTAAAAATAATTGTTTAGCACGGGGCCTGCTGTGTACCAAGTGACCCACACACGGTAGCTACCGAGGTCATCGTCGCCAGTATCAAAGCACCAGAAGGTTGTGACCCTGACCAGATGATATAGACACTGGACGGTAGGGCCTTCTGCCTCGGTGCCCTCTGGGGTGGGGGCAGCTGGCCAGGGCCCTCTGAAACCCCCGTGGCCTCGGGCCCACCTCCTGGCAGGGAGCAGACTCTGACTGCGCTCACATAATGGAGAAGATTTCCTGTTGGCCTCGGCCCAGCAGTTGCATTTGGCGTTGGTGCGTGTTCTTAGGTCAAGAGCATTTGACTCTCCTTCCTGGGGCCCTGAATCATCCTGGACAGCGGTCTCGGCTCCATGATAACCCCCACCCCCAGACGTCTGGGCTCCGGAGCTCAGCTCAGGAGGAGGAGGAACAGGCTGGGAAGGGAAGGGCCTGCCAGGCCCCAGCCCAGTGAGCCTGCCTGGGGGTCGTCCTGGCAGGGCCTCAAAAGCATTGGTTCCTCACTGACATCTCTTTGCTCTGCTCAGGAACAAACAAAACAGGCAAACTCGGGTGCCTGGGACGCGATGGTGTGTCGTGGGGTGGCTGTGAGAAAAGAAATGTGTCACTTCCCTTTGACTCCCCTATAACAGGGAAAGGGCACAGGGTGTCCAGGGACGCCATGCTGGGGGGACACTAGGGAGTGGTGGGGACTGTGGTTAACCAAAGCAGGCAGCTGTCACCCTGCTCGAGACGGTTGCTGCCACGTGGAACTGGGCCTCAGTGTGGCCTGGTCTTCAGCAGCCAGAAACCTGGGTTCCTAAGGGAAATAGTCTTGATTGTAGATCTTGGCACCTGGCTGGGTTGTGCTCTTCTTGGTTCCTTTTTGCGCGTGCGTGTGTGTGTGTTTAAGGCACGATGCTGGTTCTCTGTGGGTGGACAGAACCTGTGTGCGGATCTCTGGTTTGGGGGGATGGCCTCAGGCCAACCTGGATTGGAGTCCCCCATCTCCCGCTTTGTAGCTTTGTGCTCCTGGGCCAACTCATTCCGTTTTCCTGACTTTTTCTCAGTTTCATCACCGGTGAAATAAGGTTGAAGATAAAATAGTTCCTCTTTGCAGGGCCTGTTTCCCGAAAATTACCCTCTGCTTTCCCCGGGTGCAGCCTGCCCCTGGGCAGGTGCAGAGAGCTCCCTGACCCCCGCAGTTTGGCTGGCGGAGTAGCAGCCTCAGAGGCCCCGCTCGGCCCACAGACCTCTTTCGCCTGGTTCCTTCGCATTCAGAGGAGGCACGGGGTGCTCCGTGAATCTCCTCTCTGCGGCGTTCGCTTCTCTCCTCTAGGTTGCTGAGACCAAGTCCTCCCGATTCTCACCGCCCCCCCATATGTTTCCTTACTAATTAATAGAAAGAAAAGATTGCATTTGATCCACTGTGTTCTGTCCTCGCCACGAGTTACCTGCTCTGGATTGCGTTGTGGCGATTGCTCCTGAGGGTAGCCTTGTGGAGAGATGGGAACGTGGCCTTGGGAAGAAGGGGGTCTTCGAGGACTTTTCCCATCGCGTGGCAAATGCAGGTGCTGCGGGAGCCGGGAGCATGTGGACATGGTGAGGCGTGAGGGAGGGGTGGTGGCTGAGCTGCCCCATCCGGAGGGAGCAGCTTCGGTGCCTGGGGAGACACAGGCCCATGTTGCCAAAGTTGCTGACTCTTAAGAGAAGCTGTACATCCAGACTTCACCGCTGCAGTGTTTTTTACAGTCACATGTGTGTGCTTTGCTGTGGAATAGTGTTGGATTTACGGAAAAGTTGCTGAGGTAGTACCGAGAGCTCCCATATCCCCTCGCCCAGTGCCTGCTCTGTTAACACCCTCCGCTGGAACGGTAAACACCAGCCCCAGCCGGGGCTGCTCACGCCACTCACACTTGACTTCTGTTTCCCCGTTCCCACTCGTGCCTCGCTCCCGCTCCAGGCCCGGCGAGGAGACCGAACGGCCCGTCTCCTTAGCCTCCGCAGTCTCCGAGTTTCTTTCCTTGCTTTCCGTGACTTTGCAGTTCGAGGAGTACTTTGCAGTTCGGGCATTTTGTAGACCAAGCAGGTCAAACTCAAAGGCTAACACGGGCCAAATAAACAAGGTTTACGTTCATGTGGGCCGCAAAAAAACCAAAGCTTCCATTTTCATAGAGACGTAGGTTTATTTCCATAGAGACGTGCTGAACACAAAGGGCTGAAATAAATGAGTCATCGTTAACATAAAATAATAGAACATTTTAATAAAAATTAATATCTTTCTTGAACATTAACTTACCAGACACTGAATAACTGCACAAATTAATAAGTGTAATGCAAATAAACCTATTTTTCTTGTTCTTCGAAAGCGAAAAATTTCCTGTGCACACACCAAACAAGTCAGTCCAAGACTACGTGGCGATCAGCTGCTAAAATGTTCGCTGCTGGTATTAGTGGAGAGAAATGGTGCGCCTGCTTGTAAGGCGCTTAAGGGAAATGAATGCAACACGATTATAGTAATCAGTGATTAGCGAACGATGTAGTTCATTATTAATCATTATGTATAACAGGATATTGTAAAAATTAAGTTACAAAATTTTTATTAAAACGTTTCTTACATACCGTTATATTGGCTGGGCCGCAAAAATATTCGTTGTGGGCCGTGACTTTGACATGCTTGTTGTAGATGGTCCCTCCGTTTGGGTTTGATGTTTTTCTTGTGGTCAGACGGGGGTTATGGGTTTCTGGAGAGAACGCCACAGAGGTGAGGCGCTTCCCGTCACATCGTCGCAGGGCACGTGGCACCCACAGGACGTCACGGGGTTAGTCTGGTCAGGTTTCTCCGCCGTAATGTGCCTGCGTTCCCTCTCATCGTCCGCTCCTGTCAGACTCCTGTGCATTCATTTGACTCGTCAGGTTCTAGTCCCGTGTCACGCTGTTTACTGTGTCGTGCAGGTTGCTCCAGCCTCAGTGACGGAGCTCGGTCGGGTTGGCTCCGGGCACCTTGGACACGTTGCCATCTCAGTTCTAAACACCTCCCTCCTTCCCGGCCCACGGGCGCTCCAGGCTCTTACGCTTTCCCGCCCCAGTCCTGGGATCGGCTGTTTCTCCTGGAGCCCAGTTGAATTTTAAAGTTGGAAATTAAGTCAAATTTAAAAACTGAAACACTTCGTGAGCTGAGTCAGGTGCCACATTTAGACACAGAAGATCTCGTTTAATGCCCAGAACATTCTTTCAAGAGAAGCGCCCGTAACCTCCCCGTTTTACAGGTGAGGAAACTGAGGCCGGCAGCCTGCGCCAGACCCACCCTCTCAGGACACTCTTCAGCCTCATGGGGTCAGAGCTGGGGAGGGACCTACCACCGGACAGTGGGCTTGGCGCCAGCTGCCCGGGGGGATGGCAGGCTGTGCCCAGAGGAGGGGGCCCGGGACAGGAGTGGGGTTTGGACATGCCGGGCCATGGGATGGCTTCCGGGAACCAGGGCATCCTGAGGTGCTGGGAACAGACCTCCAGGAGAACCACGGAGGTCTCAGGTACTTAGGCAGAAAGAGGAGACACAGGTACAGTTTTTAAAAACAGGCTTAAAATTAAAATTTTGTCCTGAGCTGTCACCTTGTGTTCCTCTCTATTGCTGCCTAACAGTGATCCCAAACTTAGAGACCACAGCGATTCTTTCTCACTTGGCCGCGTGTGCGGGTCAGGGGCCTGGGTGCAGCCCAGCCGGGCCCTGCGGCTCCGTCTCAGGCTGCAGTCACAGCCTGGGCCGGGGCCACGGTCGTCTCCGGGCTCAAGTGGGGCAGGACTGCTTCCAGGCAGAGCCCGTGGTTCTGGGCAGGGCTCAGCTCCTCACTGGGGTTGGCGGGAGGCCCTCAGTCCCTAGCCACGTGGGCCTCTGCAGCATGGCAGCTTCCTCAGAGCGAGCAACCGAGAGGGCAAGTGAGAAAGGAGGGGGTGGGAGGGTGGGGAGCACGCGGGAACAAGCCGGCAGCAGAGAGACCGCCGGCAAGGAGGAGGGACAGCCTTCTGTAAAGGAGGCTCCGAGTGACATCTCTCGCTTTGGCCACTCCTCTCAGGAGAAGTGCGTCTCTAGGCCCAGCCCAGGACAAGGGGAGGGCGCACCCAGGGCATGAATAGCAGGAGGCGGATCACTGAAGCCTTGTAGACAGCGGCCTGCACCCGCCTTGCCAGCACTCTGTCCTCACAGCATCCCAAGGAAGCCCGGGCCAGTGTCGCTGCCAGTTAAGCACAGGAGGGCTGGGAGGCCGTGGCCTGCCCGGGGTCACACAGCTCTTGGTGGGTAGAACTAGATTCAGACTCCGCTCTGAGTCCCAAGCCCAGCCCCTGTGTGCCCACTGGTGTTTCCCGGACTGTGCCTGGACCCCACTCCAGCTTAGCCTGGGAGCCGGGCTGAGAACAGATTGCAGCCAGCCCCAGACAAACCAGTCCAGACTCGGGGGCCTGGGGACCCGCATTTGGCTGGCTCCCCGCGGGGGACTCAGATGCCCCCTGGAACCTGAGAGCGGGTGGTACTGCCCCTCTGCACGGCGAGGACGGGATACCATGGACATGGCATTTCTCTCCCACACGAAGGGCTGGGCTTCGTGCGTTGGGCTCTGAAGGAAAACGGAGGCTGAAGTGTCCAGTTTCAGTGATGCAGGGACGGTGGTGGCTGCATAAAATGGAGTCACTTTTGGGGTCCTTCCAAACCGAAGAAATTGGACATTAATGAGCTGCATGGGAAATGCCCAGCACAGTGTCTGCATGTGGGGGGCACCCTGATAAGTTGTGTTTTTCATTAACATTGTTAATGTTAATGATTAACTCATTAGTAGTATTAATTCCAGGGCCGTGAAAGCTTGCCTCACCTCAGATTCAGTGAAGAGATTTGGATTCTTTTCCTTTGCTCCTTTAGTGCTTTAGAAAATGAAGACCTGGCCAGGTAACTCAGATGGTTAGAGCTCAGTGTTGCGAGTTCAATCTGCAATCAGGGCACATACAAGAAGCAACCAACGAGTGCATAAATAAGTGGAACAACAAACCGATGTCTCTCTCTCTCTCAAATCAATCTATCTTAATAAAAGGGTAATATGCTAATTAGACTGGGTCGACGGGACATCTTCCGGACGTCTGACTTCCTTCCGGACAAAGCCATGGTAAGCGGGGGCTGAGGCAGAGGTGGTTAGGGGCAATCACCCCAACCGGGCGGGAGCAAGTAGTTAGGGGTGAGATCAGGCCAGTGAGGGGGAGCAAGCAGTTGGGGCGAGGTCAGACCGGTGCGGGGGAACAAGCAGTTAGGGGCGAGATCAGGCCTGCACTGGGGAGCAGGCAGTTAGGAGGTAATCAGGCCGGCAGGGGAGGGCAGTTGGGGGCAATCAGGCTGGCAGGGGAGGGCAGTTGGGAGTGATCAGGCCGGCATGGGAATGGTTAGGGGCGATCAGGCAGGCAGGCGAGCGGTTAGAAGCCAGCAGTCCCAGATTGTGAGAGGGATGT
>NW_005871263.1:900968-905959 GCF_000147115.1 Myotis lucifugus | reverse complement strand
CTGAGGCCCCCCCCCCCCCCCCCCGTGAACGAATTTTGTGCACCAGGGCTCTAGTAAATATATAAAATGCACCCATTTAACACTTGGGTTGCAGGAAACGAGTTAAGTCGGCTCCCGCGGAGTACGCGCAATTCACGCGAGGCGACTTAACTCGTTTCCCGCAACCCAAGTGTTAAACTCGGTTCATATAGATTTGCGGTGGAGTGCGGGAAACGTGTAAACTCGGGCCGATTGTAACTGCGTATTACCAAATATTTCATTTCAATCGAACCCATACTTCAAAAGATATAGGCATTTTAACGCGCCATCTTATATTTTGGCGGGAAATTCACCCGACACCGTAGTGTTAAGTATACAATTCAGTTAATTTTTACTGAAATTCACATGTGACCCAAATTTGAGAAATGGGACATTTCCAATCCCTGGGCTGAATTGTAGAGCTGGTGGCAGCTGCCCTTCAGCTGAGGCATGTGCTCGCTATTTCACCGCAGTCCCCACCACGCCCTATTGCCTCACTGCTGCCTTCTCTCTCCCATCTGTTACTGTGTGGGCTGAGCTGCACAGCATCTCATTGGCCTCCTTGCTGCGCTGCAGAGTTAGTACCCTCCTGTCCCATCGTCCAGAGGAGGAGCCTACACTCCGAGACGTACGCCACTTACCCAGGGTCACGCAGCTAATTCCATGAAGCTGGGACTCAACTTCTGTCCACAGGGGCCTAAGCTCTTAATTGAACTGCAGCCCTCAGCTTGGGATCTTGGCTCCTTGCACAGAGAAGGACTGGGAGGCTGGGAGGCTGGGAGGAGCTTGCAGTGTCATAGTGGTCACCTGGACAGAGGGACGTGGCCCCTCGGAGCTGCAGAGGAAGGGAGCCTGGCAGGCAGCACTGAGTGAGCAGAGAATTAACATTCTTGTCAGCAGAGAATGAGGCAGGAATATAATTAAAACATTGCCCTTGGAATAGCTGATTCATTTGAATTTTATTCCACACGTTGGGAAGAGGAAAAAGAAACATGAAGATTTGCAGCCCTGGTTCTTGCCTTGCTTGGGTCGGCCCAGCTCTCCAGCCCAATGCTTTCCTTAGCATTCGGTTCACTAACATCTATTGCGGGCCTACTATGCGCCACTTGTAGTGAGAAAGATAGATACAGTCCACAGCCATATTCTAGCAGGAGGGACTTGACGCCAAAGCATGACCTTAGCAGTTTCCTATTGCCACCGTCACAATGACCATGGCTTAAAGCAGGGGTCCTCAAACTACAGCCCGCAGGCCACGTGCAAATACAAATATTGTATTTGTTCCCATTTTGTTTTTTTACTTCAAAATAAGATATGTGCAGTGTGCATAGGAATTTGTTCATAGTTTTTTTTTTAAAACTATAGTCCGGCCCTCCAATGGTCTGAGGGACAGTGAACTGGCCCCCGGTTTAAAAAGTTTGAGGACCCCTGGCTTAAAGCATGGATTTATTATCTTATCGCTCCTGAGGGCACAAGTCCAAACTGTCCTGCAGGCTGAAGTTGAGGTGTCAGCGGGTTCCTTCGGGAGGCTCTGGGGGGAGAACCACCCCTTTGCCTTTTCCAACTTCTGGAAGCCGCCTGCATTTCTCAGCTCATGACTCCTTCCTCCATCTTCAGAGCCACAGCCTAGCATCTCCCGTCTCTCTCCTACTCGGACCCTCCTCGCCCCTCTCCTGAGGACCCTGTGCTTACGTGGGGCCTCCTGGATAAGCCAGGGCCATTGCCGCCTTTCAAGGTCCTTAGTCACATCTGCAAAGGTCCTTTCGCCGAGTCAGGAAACAGATGCCCAGGTTCCGGGGATGAGAACGTGGACATCTTTGGGGCCATTGTTCTCCCGGCCTCCTCAGCCCGGGTGACTGAGAGCGAGGCAGGTGCTGGGAGGGAAGGTGACCGAGGGGAGGAACCCATCGGCCCCTGGAGGGTGAGTGGAGGGAGCAGTGGCGGGGGAGGTGTGGGCAGGGGCACAGCCGAGACAGAAGCTCTGAGGCAGGGGGGAGACGGGCACCAGAGGGTCAGGCTGTCCTGGTCCCCGGCCGTGGCCAGAGCAGGGCTGGGGAAATGGGGCAGCAGGAGCCCCGTTGTCTGGGCCTTGCAATCCAAGGTCAGGATTTGGCCTTTATCCTGAGGAACAGGAAGCCACTGAAAAGACAGGATTGCCTAGTGGTTAGGAGTGCCAGCTCTAGACAGCACAGCCTCAGTGCCCTCGGTACTCGGGGCATGAAATGCTGTGGGGCGGGGCCATCCTGTGGGCATCACAGGGCTCAGCAGCAGCCTCGGCCTCCACCTCCAAGACGCCAGCAGCATCTTCCCCGGCCCCTGCCCCCCAGCTTCATGATGACAAACAACATGTCTCAGATGTTGCGAATGGCTCCTGAGTTCAATCCCGAGGCTGCCTCTTCCCAGTGTGCACCCCAGCAAGTTCCCTGTGAAGTGGGCACCAGTAGTGAGGTTCTTAGACCCAAAGTGTGTCGATCTTTACTCAACAAAGATCTGTAGGACGCTGACTGTGGGCTACGCTGAGGTGGGTGCTGGGAACGTGGCTGGGGCGAGGCTCCCGGTCTCCTGCTAGTGGCCGTGGGGTGCTGGGTGAGGAAGAGGGTGGTGGGAGGTGCCTGCCAGACCTAGAGCAGACAGCTTCCCAGGGCTGTGACCTCCACGCTGAGGCCTGAGAGGTGGAGCAGTGAGCCGGGAAGGGAACGCGGAGGCTGGGAGGAGAACGGGCACCTGTGGGTAGGTGTAGTGTTCAAGATCAAGGGTGAGGCTGGGGTGGTGGGCCTGCTGGCCAGGTAGGGCCCACTCATGGCTTTCGGACCCTGTTTTGAGGGTGCCAGGACTCATCAGAGGGGTTATAGTTACTATACTTTGTTTTCTCTCTGACAGAGTCCAAAATAATTTTTTTAAGTGTTCCATTCAGAGGTTCTTAGTATATTTACAAGATTGTACAATTATCAGCACTATCTAATTCCAGAACATTTTATCGTCCCTAAAGGAAACTCCATATCCATTAGCAGTCATTCCCCCGCCCCTGGCAGCCGCTCATCTGCTTCTTGAATCTATGGATTGGCCTGTTCTGATGTTTCATAGTAATGGAATCATACAACCAACATGTGGCCTAGAGTGTCCGGCTCCTTTCACATAGCATGTTTTCAAGGTTCATTCATGTTGTAGTATGTGTCAGAACTTCAGCCCTTTTATGGCTGAATAATATTCCATCATATGGATATACCACAGTTTGCTTATCTTTCATCAGTTGATGGGTGCTTGGTTTGTTTCCACCTTTGGGCAATTATGAATAACTAGAGGCCCGGTGCACAACATTCGTACACTCAGAGGCGGGGGGATGGGAGGGGGGTGTCCCTCAGCCTGGCCTGTGCCCTGTCGCAGTCCAGGAGCCCTCAGGGGATGTTAGACTGACAGCTTAGGCCCGGTCCTTGTGGGGAGTGAGCCTAAGCCGTAGTCAGACATCCTTAGCGCTACCACAGAGTCAGGAGAGGCTCCCACCACCACCACTGTGCTTCCCAGCCATCAGCCCAGCTTGTGGCTGAGCGGCACTCCCCCTGTGAGCATGCACTGACCACCAGGGGGCAGCTCCTGCATTGAGCGTTTGCCCTCTGGTGGTCAGCACGTGTCATAGTGTCGTTCTGCCATTCGGTCGATTTGCATATTACCCTTTTATTATATAGGATGCTGCCTAAATTTTATGTGGATATGTTTTCATTTCTCCTGGGTAAATACCTAGGAGTAGCATTGCTGGATCATACAGTAACTCATTTTAGGAACTGCCAAACTATTTTCCAAAGTGACCATAGCATTTTGCACTCCCACCAGCATTTGCTATAAGTTTAAGATAGAGGTTGAAAACTCAGAGGCCAGTGGGATTCAGGACTGTGCTGAGCCGACCAACCTTAAGGCCCCCTCCGCTGTTATTTCCCAACAGCTGGTGCTGAGAGCAACTGTCCCCTTCAGTGGATATGATTCTCCAGGCTTGCCACAGTCCCCACTCTGCCCTAGAGCCTCCCCACCATTGAGGCTGATGGCATTTGCCTTATATCACCCCCACCTTCCTGGGCTGTTGCTTTCCTTAGAGAGATATTGCTTTGTAAGTGGGTCTCTATCAAAAGGAGGAAAAACTAAACTAGTCAGAAAGGGTCATGGATTTCGAGGCCAATGGGAGAATATGTATTTCCCATGATGTGGTGTGTGACATCAGAACAGTACAACTTAGGCCCCTGTGAGAACCTGACATTGTACCGGGGTAGATGGATTCCACAGCCTGACTGCCTGGCCTCAGCTCTGCCCTTTGGGTAGCTCTTTCCTCTTTTGTCCCCTGCAAGTTGGGGATGTGCTGTTTGTCCCTCGCAGAGTCATCATTGGGCCAGCACCTGGCACATTCGGGGGCGTAGTGAGGACACGCTGTCAGGTGGTCACTGCCCACAGGCGGGGAGAGGGGAAGGATGCTCGCCACTCAGCCAGCCGGCCACGGCCACGGCCACGGGCCCTAGGCCTTCCAGGGAGCCCAAGACCACCCTGCTCTCAGATCAGTGTGACCACTGGGTGGACGGAGCTTGGGAACTGGGCCCTTTCTCAGTTTTAATAATAAAACTAACATTTACTGAGCACCTGCCATGAGCCAGGGACTCTTAGTGCTTTTCTCGTAAGAACTTGCTTTAACCTCACAGCAGCCCCAGGAGGAAGGTGCTGTTGTTGGTCCCATTTTATAGAGGAAGCAGCTGAGGCACAGAGAGGTGAAGTGGTTTGCCCAAGGCCACACAGCTAGGAAGTGGTGGAGCTGGTATTGCAAAAGGCTGTGCTCCTGACTGCGCCTCAGTGCTGAATGTTGGCACTTTCTGGGCAGGGACCTGCTCTGAAGCTGGGCCTTTGCCAGAGTGTTCAAATGCATTAGAACTCAAGTATATTTTACAACATTGGGGCATTTCTCTCCCCTTCCTTCCCCTTCCTTCCTTCCTTCCTTCCTT
>NW_005871263.1:886967-891984 GCF_000147115.1 Myotis lucifugus | reverse complement strand
CCCCGGCCCTTTCACCTTTTTCCTTCCCAACCCCGGGGCTGGGCTAAATTCCCTGTGAGTCACAAATACGACACCCTTTTCCCCTCCTGCTTTGCAATCAGTCATTCAATTCATTTCTTCAGCAAATACCTCACTCATCCATAGGAGGCTTGTGTTATTTCATGTTGCAGCGCGGGCAGAAAATGGAAAATGTTCCTGCGTCTAGCCGCCGACGATCTGGGGTAACAGAATGTGGCACCAGGGAGAGGTAAAAGCTGAAGAAGTGGCAGGAGGGGGTGTGTCTGGGGGCAGGGGGCAGGAGGCAAGGGAAGCTGGACACTAGCTCACAGTGGCTGGCACCCTGGAGAGAGGCAAGTGTGAGGTGTTCTAGAGCAGCTGAGGGAGCAGGGAGGCCTGCCTTGGGTGGCAGGTTGGAGCCGGATGGGAAGGTGGGGGAGTGAATGTAGCAGATATGGGGCCAGTGCAAGGGCTTGGCCCTGGAGAGTTCGGAGCGGGATCTGTCCTGCGTCTAGCCATGGAAAGGAGATGAGGGGTGTGTGTGGAGGTTAGGAGGCCAGAGCTGCTGGCCTGGTCCAGGGAGAGATGCTGATGGCCTGGGTTAGGGTGGCCAGGGTGGAGGTGGGGAAACATGGTCTATTCTGTGTGTGTGTGTGTGTGTGTGTGTTCACTTGAAATTCTTTATTGACATAATTGTAGATTCACATGCAGTTACAAGAAATAATAGAGCGCTGGCCGGTGGCTCAGGTGGTTGAGCATTGTTCCGTACACCCAAAGATTGCAGGTTCGATCCCCAGTCGAGGGGTGCGGGAGGCAACCCAATAACTGTATCGCTCACATTGATGTTTCTGTCTCCCTGTCTCTCTCCCTTCCTCTCTCTGAAAGTCAATTTTTAAAAAAGAAAGAAAGAAAGAAGGACTACGAAGAGGCCCCTTGTGCATGTTGTCCAGTTGCCTGCAGTGGTAACATTTTGCAAAACTGAAGCACAATATTACGGCCGGGACACTGACATGGATGCGATCCCTTGTTCTTACTCAGATCTCCCCACTTGTACTTGCACTCATTTGTATTTTGAGTTCTATCCGATTGTATCAGTTCTGTACACTTTTATTTTATTTAGGTTGTGTCTCCGCTTTCTCCCAACCCCTGGCAACCGCTAATCTGCCCTCCACCTCTAACATTGGGCGATTCCAGAGATGTTCTATAAATGGAATCATGCAGCCTGTAACCTTTCGCGATGGTTTTTCTCGTGCAGCCTGATTCCCTGGAGATTCATTCCAGTTGCCGTGTGAATGGAGAGAATCCATCTGGGGGCCTTGCAGGGGGAGCCCCAGTTGGAGCTTCCAGGGTGGGGTTCAGGGCTGGAGGCCTGAGGCTGCATGAGCTGGCGCAGGGAGGCGGAGGGGTGGGTCGATGCCCGGGCCTGTATTGATTAAGTGTCTCCAGGACACCAGGTGCTGTTCGAGGCCTGGGGATGCGGCCGTGTACCAGACGGATGAGGTCCCTGCCGGTAACATTGTGGGGGAACATGGGGCCGGAGACCTGGAGACGGTGCTCAGCATCTTCCTCCTCCTCTTTTCTCTCTTCGCAGCCAGAGGGCTGGGCCCCTGTGGAGGCCAGCAGCGAGGCCCTGGGTGGAGGTTTAGACCAGAGGTTTCCAGGAGTCCTGTCAGTGAGCACAGAGGGCAGTACTGCCCTCAGGCAAGATGGAGCTCATTCAATAGAGGCTGGTCTGGCTTCTCAGATGGCCTTTGTCCTTTAAGAATATTCTTTTTTTTTCTTTATTTCTTTTTTTTATTTTTGAGAGAGAGAGAGAGAAAGAGAGAGACATCGACATCGATTTGTTGTTCCATTTCTGCATTCATTGGTTGATTCTTGTGTGTGCCCTGACCAGGAATCAGGCCCGCGACCTTGGCGTATCAGGACGACACTCCAACCAGCCGAGTACCCGGCCAGTGCAAGAGTATTGTTTCTTTGACAAAGGGGTGTATGTGGTTGGCATATGGTGGAGGGTGGTGGTGGGTGTGTTCCGTGTTCTTTCCAGGCACGGTGACTTGGCTTGGGTTTGGAGAGGCCCTGGCCCCAGGACTGACTCCCCAGCTCCCATCCCAGTTTCCTTGTCCCCAGCCTGCAGCCCAGCCCGTCCCCCCTTTCCTGTCACCCCATCTGGCCACCTCACTTTTCTGTCAGGGCCACTCCGCCCTCCGCTCTCCTTTCCTCACTTATTTCCAAGTTTCCCCTCTTCAGCTCTCCATTTCCACTTCCCTCTCTCTTCCCCAGCCCCTCCTTATTTCCACCTGTTTTCTCGAAGTCCCCCTGATCTGGTTCTCCCTCTCTCTCTCTTTTCTCTCCCAGTTTCGTTTTCTGTCTCTCTGTCTCCCCTCCGTTGTCTGTCCCCCTCTCCCCATCTCTGATGCTCTCCACAGCTTCATCTCTGCCCCCTGCTCACTCCGTCTCTCCCTTTTCTTTCTCTCCCTCTCAAGTCTTACTTCCCAGACCTTGAAATCCCCCTTTTCACACTCAGGGGCCCGTCTGATCCACTGTCCTGACCAGACAGGACAGCACCCTGCCAGGTGCCTGTGACAGGGCCTCTGAGACAGTCCCGGGCCCTGGTGAAGGGCGAGGCCGGGGGAGGGAACCCGTGTGGCTCCCCGGCCAGCGTGCAGGTCACGTGGTGCAGGACGGCCCTGGCTGATCCGTGGCCCAGCAGGAGCCCTGAGGGCACCTGTGTGAGGAAAGCATAGGTGCCTGGATGCCCGGACCAGGGGGCAGCCTGAGCCTGGCCCCGGAGCAGGAGCCTCCAGCTGCTGGGAGGTGGCTGCTCAGCAGAGGGAAGAGGTCCCCGGGCTGAGAAGCGACAGGGCAGGGCTGTGCGTGGGCATTATCAGCGGTGGCTTCTGGTGGACGGCGTCTGTTTTTGCACTGACGGCTTGTTTATTTAATGAGGAACAGCCGCCCGCGTTAGGGACCCGACAGTGAGGGTCGATGGCGTCGGTGTGTGCACTCTGCCTCCCAGGGCTCATTGGTGCTTTTTCAACGTTGTTTTGTGGAGCCAACCACCTTCGAGGCCGCTGACAAAACCTGAGGCGTCCACCCAGGAGCAGCGCCGGGGTGAGAGGTGTACAGCCCTGCGACGGTGGCCGCTGCGGGGGGGGCTCCTGCTCTCAGCTGGAGGTGGGACCCTGCGGGCAGGGGGCCTGGCCCAGCCCCTCCCTGGGGAGGGGAAGCTCAGTGTGACAGGGGGCCGCTGGCCTGAGCAGCCACTGGTTTGCTGCCTTCCCTGCGCTGCTCTGTGCCCAGAGGGGTAGTGTCTGCTGCAGCCAAATCCATCCGCTGCTGTCCCCCCAAACCCACCCCTGCCCCTGCTGCGCCCTTCGCCCCGCACTGTTTTCTCAGCCAGGAGGGCTGGCCCCTCGCCGTCCACGGGGCTGTCCACGCCTCACCTCTCAGAGGCACAGCATGGCGCATACCCGCGCTGGGCCACCCGGGCTGACACCACGACCGGCTGCAGACCTGCGGGGCCACGTGAAAAAGGAAACCAGGAGGCCCCTTTCGAAGCTTAGGAAGGATTTGCGGACAGTGGCAGCGAGTGTTGGACCAGCACGGGCCACGGGCCTGTACAGGTCGCACGCCCGGGGCAGCCCTGGCCGCCACTTGCAGGTGTCGCGCTTCGAGTGAGTTCCTACGCCTCAGTCTCCGCATCTGTAAGAGGGGATTGGCAGCCGTCCTCTGCATAGGATTGTCGTGAGCAGTAACTGAGACCAGTCGGGCTTAGCTGCTGTGACTGTCATTGATGACATCAGTGTTACTACTTCATAGCCCGTCAGCTGTGTTGTTTGTGTTTCCTCAGTGCTTTGCACATGCGTGGATACGCTCCATTTATTTTGAAATGACCTTTTTGTCTTGGGTGATTTTAAATGTGCAGAAAGCTTGGAAAGACAGTACCGAGTCCCCGTGTGCCCCTTACTCAGTGACCCCCGTGGTCGTATCACACGTCACCACACACAGTACAGTCGTCACAGCTCAGACCCAGCACCGGCCCGAGCAGCCACTAAACCCAAGCCTGGATTCACCAGCTTTCTTTCTCCCCGTGTTCCGTCCCAGGCTCCCATCCCAGGCAAAGCGCTGCTGTTAGCAAGTGCTTTATTTGTACCGTGGCCTCGTGTCTCCAGGGGCGGGTCTCAGACCGGGCCAGGCGGGCAGCAGCCTTGGGCCCCCAGTGACGCCAGAACAAACCCTGCAGGTGTCCTCGTGTGGAGACAGGATGGTCGCCGCTGGCCTTGGGCACCTGAGCCCGACCGGCTGGAGGCCAGCGCCCAGGCCCTTCCTGTCCGCCTCGGGGCCCGACAGGCCAGCCGTCCATTTCTCATGGCCCGAGTGTCTCCCGTGAGCCCGGCTCGGCTGCCGCTGGGCTGTGGCCCTGAGGACTGACGTGGTCTGTCCCCAGGGGGCTGAGCCTGCGGGAGACGGTGGTAGCCACGGAAGAAGGTTACAGAGTAGGCTCCACGGCGAAGGGGGGTTGACACGTGGTTGGAGGCCCCTCAGGAGTGTCTGAGGAAGGAAGGACCCAGCACGAGACCCGCAGGAATGCCTGGAGGGGAGACAGCAGGTGCAAAGGTCCCAAGTGACGACCGACCCAGTGAGGTCCAGGGTCCAGGCCCCAGCTGGAGGGCTGTGAGTGACAGGAGGGGACAGACCGAGTTCAGAGGTCAGGCCAGGTCATGTGCATCTGGGGTCAAAACCCCCTACGCTAGGGGCCAGGCGGTGGCAGAGATGAGTCACACGCTGGGGGACCGTGCAGGCGAGCGCACATGTCCCCTGTGCAGGGACAGCCGCTGCTCAGCTCCAGCTCAGTGTCCGCCAGGTGCCAGGGCCTCCGGTTTTCAAAGAGGAGCTTGAGATCCATTTTGCATAGGGAAATGGCATTTTATTTAAAAATGTGAGAACAAAACCAACCAAATGCACACAACAAAACATAGTAAAGGAAGTCAGGCCCGTGGAGGCCACACGGGACACGCCT
>NW_005871263.1:828720-886667 GCF_000147115.1 Myotis lucifugus | reverse complement strand
AAGAACAAGAGGCTTGGGGGGGACCCCCCCGGGCCGATGGGAGAGGGTTTGGGAAGAATTCTCAGGCGGATGGGGGATGGGTTGGCTGCTGCAGTGGGGAGTCGGGGTGACCCCGGTGCCCGGTTTGGACAGCTGGGTGCTGGAGGTTTAGGCAGCGGGTGGGCTGGCAGTGAGTCACTTGACCCTGAAAGCCTCAAGTTTCCTGGTTTGTAAAAGGGCGTGACCTGTGCAGTCGGGTCTCTGGAATAGAGCAGGTACTCAGTTAAAAATATCACGTAAGTGTATTTATGACTCGTCTGGAATCGGACAGTTGCACCCAGTGGCCATGTGATGAGCAAACCCCGGCGTGTGGGGTTCAGATGGGATGACTCCCGCGCTAACCAGCAGCGTCGCTGGAGGAGGGAGTCGGATCCCCTGGGGGGGCGAGAGGGGGGGCGCGGAGGGCAGCGCCGCTGGGAGGAGGGGCCGCGGTTGGAGGCTCAGGTCCGGAGCTGGGCCCCAGGCAGACCTAGTTCCAGGGGGGCTGTGGCGTGACCCGCCTCCCCTGCCCCCCTCCCCTCCCTGAGGGGGTGTCGGTTCGGATGCAGGAGCCAGTGTCTTGGCAGAACTGCGGCTCCTCCTCTGCGTTTCCACGTTAACGCTTTTCCTCCGGCTAAAGGCAGGACCCGTGGGGACCCGGAACCTGCTCCCGGGTCAGCATCGCCTGCAACAAGATGGCACCAGTTGTCCCCGCTGCTGGGCCGTCCGGGCAGGGGCTGCCCACTCCGGGAACCCCAGCCCTGTTTCCCGGTCCCCACGGCCACCAGCAGCTGTGGTCCCCAGGCTGGTGGCCGCTGGGCGGGCGCCAGGCTGGGCGGCGGCTTTGGCGGGACGGGTGCATCTGTGACTTGTGCAGGCTCCGTCCGTCCTCGAGGCCAGCCAGCCAGGCCTTCGGGCAGGACGGGACACGCAGGGGCTGCTTACAGGAACAGGAGGGGCTCTGCTCAGCTGTCAGAGCAACTGGAATACTGCCCCCCCCCCGCCCCCCCGCTGCCCCCAGCAGGCACAGGCAGGTCAGCCAGAAGCCCAGAGGCAGGACTGAGGAGGGAGGCGGGCATCGGGGGGAAGGGCCCTCCGTGGCTCAGAAGAGCCCATTTTGAGCCCCAGCTCTGACTTTTCCCAGCTGTGCGGGCCTGGACATAGCCTGCCCTGTCCTCGCGGAGCCCGGCCTTCTCCTCCATAAAACGGCACCATCGCAGAACCTCCCTCTCAGGCTCTGGCGAGACCAGAGAGACCGTCTGTGGGTAAAAGGCAGCAGCCACTGGGCGTGGTGATGACCCTGGGACAGGACAGCCTGGGGCCCGGGCCCGGACCGAAGCAGAGCCTGCCCCATCCAGCCCCTCCGCAGCCACAGGACTTGTCTGAGCCACGTGACGGGAGCCTGCCAGCTCGGACGCCTGCAGCTCGTGTGGACGAGTGAGTCAGGCCGGGCGGGGACGGTGGCAAACTGGACAGCACATGCCCCGTCCGGAGGGGCCAGCTCCCTGTGCCCCGCAGGAATGCGGCCGTGTGGCCGGGTAGCTCTGTTGTTCAAGAGACATAGGAACTCGATACTTAATTGAAACATCCCAGTTCCTCCCTGTTGGCAGCTCACTCATGGTTAAATTTGCATGAGCCCAACCCTGTCTGTGGGCCAGATGCTAACCAAAGGCCACCATTTGACCTCTGAGGACGCTGGGAGGGGGACCCCTCAGGGTCCCGGATGAGCTCAGCCCCGGGGTCACCTCGCCCTGGCTCGGTGCTGGGCCAGTGCAGGTCCTGGGGTCAGGTGGGCCTGGGTTCCGATTCAGCTCTGCCAGTTCCCAGCTGGGCAGTCGGGGCAAGTGCCTCTCTGAGCCTCAGTGTCCTCTTCTACGACATGGGATTATGGGCCCTGCGTCTCGGGGGCTGTGAGGATGAACGGGCCGGGCCCTGCTGGTCCTCCACTCCTCGTTGTCATGTGGTTGAACTGAGAGAGGTCAGATGCCAGAGCTGCTGCTTGTTAGCTCCTCCCCCTCAAACGAATGTTTTCATTTTAGAATCAGAGTCAGTAGATACGATGATGCAGAGTCCCCATATGCCCCTTGCCAGCTCCCCCGTCGACATCCACGTCCTATTGGCTGTGCACTGTGAACCTGACACGCTGCTGTTCGTGACCAGTAAGTCCACGCTTCCTTCAGATGCCACTGGTTCTTCTAACACCCTTTCCCGTCTCAGCATCGCATCCAGGATACCAGCAGGATTGCATTTGGTTACCGTGTCCCCAGCCCCTCTGGTCTGAGGCAGCTTCTCAGACTGGCCTAGGTTTGATGACCCTGCCAGTTGGGGGAAGAATGGTTCGTGTTTTGTACAGTGTCCCTCCGTGAGAGCTGATCTGGTGTTTTTCTCGTGGTTAGACTGGGCTGCAGGTTTGGGGAGGAACATCACTGAGGTGGAGTGTCCTTCTCATCACCTCATACCAGGGGGACACGCTGTCGACAGGACATGGCATAGATGAAGCCCTGCCACCTGCCCGGGGGGGGGGGGGCTGGCCAGGCCTCTTCCCACACACACACCTTCCCATAGTCCACATGGGAGCCAGTCACCCAGGGTGGCCCCCGTCCAGGGGGCGGGGAAGCTGCAGCTCTTGGCGGGGGTGATACACACATCGGTTACTGGGAATTATTTTGTATCTTTTGGAATTATTTTGAGATTTGCATCTTCTCCTCCTGTCTGTTTGCTCTTACATCTAGCAGTTTTGACTTCCTTTGGCGATCATAACATTTCATTATCTAAGCAATGCCAGCTTCAGTCCTGGCTCTACCCATTTACTATCTGTGTGACGGTGGGCAGCTCTCTCTTAACTGGAGTGGCGGCGAGAACAGTAGCAGCCGTGCCAGTCGGTCTGTGCTCATCTGGGTGAGAGAACTGGACTGAAGCAGTTTAACCAAATAGGCTTTGTGTTTTCCCCTCACGTGGCAGGAAGTCATGAGGTGGCCAACTGAGCTCGTGGATCCTCTCAAGGAAGTGGTCAGGGACTGGGCTTCTCCCGGCTGCTGCTCTGCCTTTCCTAACATGTGGCCTTTGTCCTCGTGGTCCCAAAGTGGCTGCCAGACCTCCAGCACCACTGTGTGTTCCAGGAAGGACCCCGTGAAATTGATGGCATTATCCCATTTCACAGAGAGGAAAGCGATGCTCACGAGGATGAGAAATCCCTGTCTTAAGGGAGTGGGTGCTGAGGGCTGAGACCATGTCTGTGACCTGGGGCACAGTAGGTGTAGCCGTTGTTTGCTCAATGGAAGAGGCCTCTCCAGGCCCCTAGGGGATGATGGTGGGCCTCTGGGTACTGGAGCCCCTGCACATGGCCGGCCTGGGGCCTCAGACCCCCTGGGGCTGCCTGTGGCACCTCAGAACTGGCCCGTGAGTGGACAGCAGGGTGGCCTGCTTAGTCGGGGGTGGAGGATGCTGGTTGTGCCAGGACAAGCTGGAGCTGCAGTGATGGCCAATGACACCCAGGCCTGGGGACAGGCAGCAAGGCCCCTGGCTCTGAATCCTGCAGCTCGTGTCTGCTCACCCGGTACTCAGTGCCCACTGCATGGGAGGTACAGGGGAGGGTTTGTTCTTGTTCCATTTAGGAAGAAAGATTTAAATTCAGGGGCAAACTATGGCCTGAGGACCAATCTGGCCCACCACTGCCTTTGTCAATAAAGTTTTATTGACACCCAGCCATGCCGTTCATTTACATATTGTCCCTGGCTGCTTTTGTGCTACATGGCCGTGTTGAGTAGTTTGACAGAGACTTTGCAGCTTGCAAAGCTTGAAATATTTAGTGTCTGGCCCTTTGCAGGACTGGTTAGCTGACTGTGGCCTGTACAGAAAGCAGCCAGGATCAGGGCTGTGCAGCAGGCTTTCTGAGAGGCGTGGGTGGGTGGGCGGGGGCTCACGAGGGGCTGCAGGGTTTCTGGAACACGTGATGCAACAGCCATGTGGGGGCTTGGTCAGGAAAGGAGCTGCTTGGGGTGCAGATGGCCAGCGTGCGGCTCTGAGCATCTGCGGGAGCAGCGGGCCAGGCGATGGTGAGGTGGCCTGGGGGCATGTGGCCCATAGGACAGCACTCCTCAGCTCGGCCCCTGGTGAGGGGGCTGTGGGCCAGAGCAACTAGTTCATGCCATTTTCCAAGAGAAGCCGGCAGTCTGGTGTCATGGAAAACGTTTAAAAAACCACAAGCGCACGTGCCTCAGGTGTGAGGATGAAAGTGAGGAAGGTGGGGTGTGTGGGGAGACCCCGGGGCATGCCAGGCTCCGTGCCCCCGAGATCCCTCCTGCAGAGGATGGCGGGCGGGCTTGTGCTGGGGGAGGGCACTCGGGTAACTGGGAGGTCGGATGTGTGGCTGAGCCCGGGGCCTGCATGGCTGGTCTCCTGTCTCCCATCCTGTCGGAGCTGGTGGGTCACTCCTGCCTGCAGGCTTGGGCATGAGCCTGAGTGGGGCACCCATCCTTGCTCATCTGGCCACCCCAGAGGGGAGGGACTCTGTAGGTGGAGGGTGAGAGGTGGAGATCTCCGAAGTCCCCTGAGAGATTCTCAAGGGTTTGCTGCTCTGTCCTCATGGAGTTGAGGCCGTGCCAGGAGGGGTGACAGGTGGGGGCGGGGCTTGGAGCTGCATGGGCCTGAGCGGACCCCAGCTGGAGGCTCCTGTGGCCTGAGATGGGGAGGACTCTTTCATCGCAGGTTGCCGTGAGAATGAAGAGAGAATGGGAGTGACAGGGTTGGGTTTGCACAGCATCTGGGGTGCCTGTGCTGGGGCCTGGCCTCGGGGGCGGGCCTGCTCCCCCGACAGCATCTGGGGTACTGGGCTATTTTCAGCCTCACAGATGGGCCCTCACCTGCTGAGTCGAGAACTGGTTTCCAGGCGCTCGCTGGCACCACTCTGGGCTTAGTATTTGTTTTAAGCAGGACTCTTGGTTGTAAGTGACAGCAGCCCAGGCCAGCTTGGCTTCAGCAAGAAGTCCTGGCTCAGGAACAGGGAGTCCAGGGTGACTCTAGCATCTAGAAAAATAGGATTCAGGTGCTCAAACGATATTGTCAGGTCTGTCTTGCTCTGTCTCCAATTCAGCTTCCTTGGCAGGCACCCAAGTGGTGGCAGAAGTGGCCTCAGGCCCTAGCCAGTTTTGCTCAGTGGATAGGGTGTTGGCCTGTGGACTGAAGGGTCCTGAGTTCTATTTCAGTCAAGGGCATGTACCTTGGTTGCAGGCTTGATCCCCAGCCCTGGTCGGGGCGCATGCAGGAGGAAACTAATCGATGTGTCTCTCTCACATCGATGTTTCTCTCTCTGTCTCTCCCTCTCCCTTCTATTCTCTCTAAAAGTCAATGGGGCCCTAGCCAGTTTGGCTCAGTGGATAGAGCATCGACCTGCAGACTGAAGGGTCCCGGGTTCGATTCTGGTCAAGGGCACATGCCCGGGTTGCGGGCTTGATCCCCAGTGGGCGGCTTGCAGGAGGCGGCCAATCAATGATTCTCTCCCATCATTGATGTTCTATCTCTCTCTCCCTCACCCTTCCTCTCTGAAATCAATAAAAAAAAATTGTTAAAAAAATTCAATGGGAAAATATCCTCGAGTGAGGATTAACAACAACAACAACAAATAAGAAGTGGCCCTCAGGCTTGGGACCCATCCTCACAGGAACCTGGGTGGAGTTGGGGACATCCCTGTCCCAACAGCAAAAGTCCCACAGCTGCTTCTCATTGGCCCAGTGTGGGTCACGTGATCACCCCTGGACCCATCCCTGCTGGGGGAGGTCCGGCCTCCTCTCACCCTTCCTTTAGCTGTAGGGTGGGCTGGGGGCTGGCACAAGTGAAAGCAGGAAAATCAAGATGCCCATCCACACCCGAATGGGAAGCGGAGGCTGGGCGGGCACACGCCCTCGCCATGCTCACCCACCGGCTAGAGCAGCGCTTGGAGCTGAAGAGGCCGCATTCCGAGCCCCTGGCTCATCACAGGCCACCTGTTCTGGCAGCCGTCAGTCCCGCTCTCCAGCGGCTGAGTCACTTGCCCACATTCCCCCTGTGCCCCATGGTGTTGCCAGGGGCTTGCTCCAGGGCCGGGACGGAGCCGCCAGCTCCACAGCCTTCCTTCCGGTCATGGAGGCTGGGGGCCCTTTAGACAAGGGAGCGCGAGCCTGTGCGCAGAGGCTTGTTCTCGGGAGCCCTGTGGGTTCCTCGCGGGAACTTCCTGTTCTGAGCACACGCAGCAGCTCTCTCATAACCGGGGGCCGTCTGGCGCGGCCCACCTCCCTGCACCCCCTTTCCTTGCTTTCCGAAGCAGCGATGATGTTTCCCTCCATCACGAGGCAGGACCATTTCTTACATCAGATCTCGCTGGATCTAGAGACACCATGACATCTAAAGCTGCTAAAGGTCTCTTCTGACCACTTCGTGGTTCCTTCTTAATGAGATGGATTTTCCTCCTTTTTTGGGAGCCTGTCCCCTTGAGAGAGGAGGCAAAAGCCCCGCCTGTGTGGTAGAGCCATTTCAGAAAGAACAGGGGATCGGGATAAGGCCCAGCAGCCCCAGGAGGGGCCACGCAGCGGGCCCGGGACCCTGGCTGTGACCTGGCCTGGTCACTGGCCTGTGGGGACTCTCAGGGGCCCCTCCTCTTGCCTGGGCCCTGAGCCTGTCTTTCAGGATCCTGTGACTTTGGAGTGTGTTCGACTCCAGTGACATCAGACTCAGGGAGGGTCCGACATGGTCCTTCCTAACCCTCCCAGGAAACTCCCCGTGCGTCCAAGTTTGAGGGGATCCTGGGTAAAGCTGGACTTTCCTCAGATGCAGGTGTAGCCTGGAGCGTCTGCCACTAGAGAGAGCTTGGGGAGGGCGCCTGATGGAAAAGCCCCTTCCCATCCCCCCTGCAGCAACATCCACCCAGAAATAAGTAAGCGCTTCCTAAAACGGTTCGACTTTGGAGTGTTTTCTGGATGGCACTGGGCGGGGGCCAGTTTCTCGGGAGGAACGGGGTGAAGATACCCTAAAGCTGTGGGCTCTCCTCTCGCCTCGCCGCATCGCCCTGGTGTGAGTTCTCAGTTGTGTCTGGCCGCGGTGCTATTGAAGGGCTTTGGCCCCATTTGTGGGGGGCGGGGAGATGGGGGGAGGATGCAGCCCAGGGAGGTGCTGGGAGCGGGGGGACAGGTGGCAAAGGCCCGTGTCCCACGTAGCCTCCTAGTGGGCTGAGTCAGGGTGGGCTGGCCGGCGCTGAGTGCGTGGGATGTTCTATTCGTCCTTTTGTGAGGCTGGCCCGTGGCCAAGGTGAAATGCTGGTCTTGGTTTTCAGATGTGGGTGACGACACGGAGGTTTGTGCTCCTAGACACCTGGGCACGTCCTGCCTTATTGGAAATTCTTTGATGCAATTGAGAGGGCTCGGTGTGGGGAGAGCTCGGGGCCCTGGGCTCAGACACTAGAATCCGCCTCCTCCCCGCTACACCCTGCCCATCCCCCTACCGGAGCAGCCCCTCTGCAGCCTGGCCGATCCTCGGCTGTCACTCACTGGGATCAGCCCTGAGAGCTCTGAAGGTGCCCAGTGCCCAGGCCACACCACCGACCAGTGACATCAGACTCAGGGCGGGTCCGACGTGGTCCTTCCTAACCCTCCCAGGAAACTCCCCGTGCGTCTGAGTTTGAGGGGATCCTGGGTAAAGCTGGACTTTCCTCAGATGCAGGTGTAGCCTGGAGCGTCTGCCACTAGAGAGAGCTTGGGGAGGGCGCCTGATGGAAAAGCCCCTTCCCATCCCCCCTGCAGCAACATCCACCCAGAAATAAGTAAGCGCTTCCTAAAACGGTTCGATTGAAAAAACAAAAACTAACACATGCATGTGGCACACTCAGGAGCACAGATGGGTCCCCAGTAGCCCGTCCCGTTCCCGCAGCGGCAGGCCCTGCCCAGGCTCCCGGGGACCCTGCCGAGCTGTCTGTGCCCTGGCGCCGCGGCTGGCTTTCCCGGCGTCCCTGTGCGCCCCAGCTCTGCCTGTGCCTGCCGAGCCCACATGGTGCTCCCTGCCCACACGGTGCTCCCTGGGGCACAGGGACCTGCACGTGGCCGGCTCCCTGGGGACGGCTTCCTCTGGGCAGAGCTGCCAGAGCCTCGCGGAGTCTCCCATCACGTACAGGACTCTCCCTACAGGACCCGTTCCTCCAACTGGAATTCTTGGGTCACAAAACAAGTGGAGTCACATGGCTGACGGGCACCCCGTTTCTGTCATTCCAGAACCTGTCCAGGCCGGCGTCCCCGCTGTTTGAGCTGCCCGCGTTGTACAGGACTGAGGACTACTTTCCTGCGGACACTGGGGAGGCAGCGCCCCAGGCCCCCCGCTGCCGTGGCCGCCTGTGAGCTGGCGGGAGTGACCCTCTGCGTGCGGGGCAGCCCCGGTTTCTTCTATTTTTGTTATCGATTTGTTTGCTGAATCCCCCCCCCCCTTCACGTGAGACCGAGGGGTCTGGAGAAGCAGCTGGCCCCTGCGTGGCGATGCCTCCGGGAGGAGCTGCCGAAGGCTTTGTCCGCCGGTGGTTGGCGGTCAGGTGTGACGGGCTGCTGTGCCCGAGGGACAGCGGGACTTGCTCTCTGGAGGGTTTTGCACGGGAATATGGGGGACTCACTGGGTGAACAGGGCTGTGGCTTATGTCCCTCACTGTTGGCTGGTTTGTCTGCGAACCCAGTGCCCCCTGGCATGTGGATCATGTCAATAAAGGTGTCAAGAGGTCACGTGTGGTCTGGGCGTGGGAACGGGTCGGGCGGGTGACGGTTCCTGTAAGGCCGCTCCTGCCACCTGGGCGAGCCCGCCCCAATCTCCGATGCAGCCCCGGCCGCACCTGCCGGGCGCCACTCGGCCCTCAGACCCCAGCAGCCGCGGAGGTGCAGAGGTGTGGGGACTTCGTCTGCAAAGGTGTGTTTGCTCCCATTTCTTCTCATGCAGGTGAGTTTCCTGCATTACCCTGTAAGTCCACACTTTAGTCATGTTTCTCATTTTTCTAGAATTTCTCAGAGAGCCAAGGGAACACACACACACACACACACACGCAGACCTGCACTGGAATTTCAAGGAAATTTAACTTAATGAATCAGGTGAGATAGCAGAAAAGGAAAAAGTTGAGACTTGCTAATTTTAGGGTAATTTTTGGAATTAAACGATAAAGGTGGACCCCTTGTTTCAAGAAGAGCTGATGTTTTTCTGTGGAGGCAGTTTTTGTAAATTTCTGTGATTTTTTTATTAAAAATGTTTATAAATTATGTTAAACTATGGAAGTCTAGCGGACATAGAGGAAGGCGCACCTTCGCGCATGCTTCTCTGGGGTTTCACATCTGTTCCCCTCCCCCAGGTGGAGAAACAAGTAAGCTTGGTCCCTGTCCCGGCCCCGCCACCCCCTCCTCCCCACTGCCCGGCCCCCTGCACCAGCCCCACCAATACCTTGCGGTGCAGACGGGGTTGCAGCCTGTCCTCTGTGGGCTGCAGGGTGACGAGGTTGCGCACGCTGTGTCCTCTTTGTGTCTGGCTCCCGCCTGACACTGTGCCTGTGGGAGGTGTCCCTGTGCAGCTGCGATCGCTGATTCTCGTGGCTGCGTCGGATCGATCGGACTGTTAGTAATGAAGGGAGCTTAGACACTCGCTGTGTCCCACCCAGCCTGCTCGGGGACAGCACAGATTCGATGGAAAGTTCATTTTTCAGACACCACCTCCCAGAAGGCTGAGTCTATGTTGATCGCTGGAGAGGCCGAGGCTTCTTTCTCTTTCCAGAGCCTGAACCAGGTGACAGGGAGGGTGACAGGCAATGCCAGTGGCCAAGCCAGAGCACCTTCAGTGGCCTAAAATAGAGACCCACAGGACCGAGGCTGAGAGCTTATGGGCTCTGAGGTCAGCCGGGCTGGGTGGCACCATCATCTCCTTATGCCTCAGCTGTGTGACCCCGGGCTAGTTCAGTGATGGCGAACCTATGACACGTGTGTCAGAGGTGACACTCGAACTCGTTTTTTTGGTTGATTTTTCTTTGTTAAATGGCATTTAAATATATAAAATAAATATCAAAAATATGTCTTTGTTTTACGATGGTTGCAAATATCAAAAAATTTCTATATGTGACACGGCACCAAAGTTAGGGTTTTTCAAAATGCTGACATGCCAAGCTCAAAGGGTTCGCCATCACTGGGCTAGTTGCTCACCCTCTCTGAGCCCAGCCTCCTCCTCAGGAAAATGCTGAGGCTAATGGGTTGTTGTGAGGATGAGACACGATGACCTGCACGAGCACTGGCTCAGGGCCTGGCAGCGGCACTCGGTACTGGGCGCTGTGACTACAGAGGCTGCTGGGAGGAGGGCTGTGCACCACATTGCCTAGTCGACCAGGGCAGTTAAGAGCCTCCACAGCAGTGACTTCGGAACTGCCCTTATATTTCAGAGAAAGAACAAGTCAGGAGTGACAGCTACCAAAAGTCCAATTCGCTCTCTCCAGGTTTTGCTGTCCCAAGTCAGTGAGAACATCTAGAGCAGTGATGGCGAACCTATGACACGTGTGTCAGAGGTGACACGCGAACTCATTTTTTTGGTTGATTTTTCTTTGTTAAATGGCATTTAAATATATAAAATAAATATCAAAAATATAAATCTTTATTTTACTATGGTTGCAAATAGCAAAAAATTTCTGTATGTGATATGGCACCAGAGTTAAGTTAGGGTTTTTCAAAATGCTGACATGCCGAGCTCAAAAGGTTCGCCATCACTGATCTCTGGGAAAATGGTGGCAAATGAGCTAGAACTGGCCACTCCAAGTTCCTGAAGTTGCAGTGCCAAACAATAAACGTTTAGGGTCCTTTGGAGACACCTGGGGGAGGGGAGGTCAGGCATGGTCTGCCAGGTATTCCCGACCTCGGTCCTGGGAGCCTGGGATGCTGGAGGCCCTGTCCTTGTGCCACGTGACCGGACAGGTGTCTCCTTTAGAGCAAGTGCCCAAGTAAATGAAGCCTCGGTACTGACTCGGCAGGTGCCCCTTGCAAGGGTCACTTTGCAGCCTTAGAAAGGGCGACCTTTTCCTTTCTCTGTGCTGTTGGACAGGGAGGCTAGCACAAAGGCCACTCTGCAAATTTCCATGAGGGCAAGGCTCTTCTGCCGCCGCCTGCCCCTTCTCCTGTGGATGTGAACTTCGTGTCCGTCAAAGCAAGAGGTTTCAAGACGGTGGCCCTGGGTTGACAGAATGTGTGGTTTGCCCTAAACTGTTTTTAAATTGTCTTCAGGTTGAGACAACTGAGTAACTATCTGGAAAAAAGTGAGTTCCATGCTTCTCTCTGCTCACCAGGAGCAGCTCCAGAATTCCAGATGGATTAAAGAGGAGTTAAATATATGTAAGTTAATTTATAAGGAGGCATAAACATTACAGAATCATACAAAATCCAGAATCCATAAAAGCTAGATCAAATTGACCATATATATATATGATTAATCCTCTGCATGGCAAAAAGAAATTCCAACCCCCTGGCAATGGGCAAGGAGACACCTGATTGGTGGTGTTGCTCTTATATCAATCAGGGGCAGAGCAGACATGCAGTCCTTAGTTCATCCTAGCTTGATGCCTGTCTTGGTGGCCAGAGCTGTTTCATGCCTGAGGCACATTAAAAAAAAAAAGAAGAAACTCCAAAACAACAACAACATCCTAAGCATATTTAAAAGACAAATGACAAACAGGGAAAATTTATTTGCAGCTCATATTACAGAAGGATAAACTCCCTAATATATAAACAGCACCGGTATATAAAAGGAGAAATAATTAAAAATGGGCAAAGGATATGAAAAGGAATTTCACAGGAAATGCAAAAGACTTTTAAACATTTGAAGAGCTGGTCAACCACAATCTATATCAATCAATATGCAAGAAGATTGAAATCACAGTTTTATCAGGCTGGCAAAAATGAACTGTTTTTTTTAAAACACTGTTGTTGAAATCCTGAAGAAACATTCATTCTCACACATCATTAGGGGGAACCATTCTCATGGAGGCCGTGGGCTGTACCTGTCAACATTAGAAACGTGTATACCTGTGAACCTAGTAATTCCACCCTTAGGGTCCAGCCTTCCAATACACACACGAGAGAAACGACACATGCAAAATGTTATTCACTGTGCAATGAAATAGCAGGAGTTCGGAAGGAACCTCCGTGCCCATCACTATGGGACTGGTTTAGTTATAGCCCATCCATGATACATGGATAGATGGAATCCCCTGAAGTTATAAGAATGGATTAGGAATTCTTGATGAATCGGTATAGAAATACCACCGAGATCAGAAAGCCAAAGTGCATACACATGTGCATGAGATGCCACCATTTGTGCACGAAAGAAAGGCATCAAAATTCTCTGGGAGGATAAACAGAACTTTGAGAACAGTAATTATCTGTTTTAGGTGAGAAAGCTTTTTCTTTTACTTTAGTATACTTACAAAAATAATTTTTGGCCCGGCTGCGGTGGCTCAGTGATTGAGCGTTGACCTATGAACCAGGAGATCATGGTTCAATTCCCTCATCAGGGCACATGTCCAGGTTGCGAGTTCCATCCCTGGTGGGGGGCGTGCAGGAGTCAGCCTATCGGTGATGTCTCTCTCTCTCTCTCTCCTCTCTCTCTCATGGATGTTTCTCTCTCTCTTTGAAATCAATAAAAATATATTAAAATATTTTGGTGTTTACCTATTCAAAATATTTAATTAAAATCAGTTGCCAGCATTTAAAAATTTGGACAGTCCAGACAAAGACCTGGACTTCCAGTTTCTCTTAAAAAACGGGAATTATCTGGCAATATTGGCCCACGTTCTCGCAAGGCAACAATGAGCTACAGCTGTGTCGCTTTGGCGGGGGGCATGCTGTCCAGGATTCTCGTATCAAATAGTTTCACTAATTGATTTTACCTGCCCGGCCCCTGTGGGCATTGGCATTTGCAGGCATCTCTGTGCCCCGATTTCAGATTCCATGGGGACAGGGAGTGGGGGTCTCATTACAGAAACGTGTGCTTTCCTCGGCTCCTCTGGGGGGTGACTGGTACCAAGTCAGACAAAGATATAAGAAAGCTACAGACCGGTATCCCTCGTGAATATAAATACAAAACTCCTCGACAAAGTATTAGCAGACTGAACCCAGCAACTTACAAAAAGGATTATTCACCATGACCAAGTGGGAGCTCCTAGAAATGCAAGGTTGGCTTAACATCTGAAAATCAACGTAACACACTGTATTACTAAAGGTCAACAACTATGCAGTCACCTCAGTAGATGCAGAGAAAGCATTTGACAGCATCCACCTGTGATAAAAAGCTCTGCTTGAGGTGAAAAGCGTTCTCCGAGAGGAGGGCCGGATGATTGGTTGACCCCCATCCCCACCCCACCCCAGGCAGCTGGAGGCATCCAGGCATTTTCCTCCCCATCTTACAGCAAAATTCCTCTTTGTCTTATGGTCAAGAGCACAACCATCTTGGGGTTTGCAAACACTCAAAGCAATCCTGACTCTGAGCAGCTGTCCCTGAGTCCTGTGGGTTGGCTGTGGACTCAAAAGCCCGAAGCCTTACCAGTCAGCATCAGCTGGATGCACTTCAGGCTTGCAAGCCGCTGGGGAGGGGCGGTGGGCCCAGGGCTGGTCTCTGCCCTCTTTCCTGGGACTTCTGGCGGGTCTGCTTTGCTGGCTACACATGATGGGAGTTTGAGGAAGGGGTTGAGGATCAGACTGCTCCAGACAAATGCCTTTGTTTGGATAAAGGTGTGGTTCTCCCAAAGAACCAAACCAGCCCAGGCTGAACGCTGGAAGCCGGCCCCTGCACCCGGAAGGACTTCCTCCCTGGGTCTTGCGAGGAGCTGCTCCATCACAAATGTGTTTCAGCAGCACCACTCTTCTGGGAGAGCCGGGCCTAGGCGTCCGTGAGGGAGACCTGGAGGAGCACCCCAAGAATAAGGTATGTGCCTTTCTTCTGTTGGCGTATCCAGGGTGGCTTCCCGGGGGCTCTAGCTGGGAGCAACGGCTCTCCGTTTAGGCCCCTGGTCTTGCTGCCCGAGAAGCGGGGAGACGTGAGGGCATTAGCTTGCACACGTACAATTGTTTGCTATGCCCAGGTTGCATCTTTGAGTGTAGAGATGGGACTTGTAGGCTGTCCGACTGGTGTTGAGTAGAGGGGAATGGAAAATATGTTCTTACACCGGGAACCACTGGGAGCAAGTCTGTTCATCAGGGGAAGGCTCATGCTGTAGCCCAGGTTCCCTTGTGTGTCTTTAATGCAGTGGTTCTCACCCTGGCTGGGTAGCTTGATTGGTTAGCAGTGGTTCTCAACCTTCTGGCCCTTTAAATACAGTCCCTCATGTTGTGACCCAACCATACAATTATTTTCGTTGCTACTTCAAAACCTGTAATGTTGCTACTGTTATGAATCGTAATGTAAATATCTGATATGCAGGATGGTCTTAGGCGACCCCTGTGAAAGGGTCGTTCGACCGCCAAAGGGGTCACAACCCACAGGTTGAGAACCGCTGGGTTAGAGCACCGTCCCTATACACCAAGGTTGTGGGTTGGACCCCCAGTCAGGGTCCCCAACCAATGAATGCATAAATAATTGGAACAAGTCGATATTTCTCTCCCTCTTTCTTTCTCTAAAATCAATTTAAAAACCCACAAAAACAAAAAACCCACCATGGTTCTCAGTCTTGGCTGCACATTGGAATCAGCTGGGCCACCCAGCAGCCCAGTTACATCAGCGTCCCTGGGGGAGGAGCCGCAGCATGGCTGGGTTCTGTGACTTCAGCGTGCACCAGGGCCCGGGTCAGTGCTTTTAAAGAACAGCAGTCAAGAGATTTTGCTACCTCTTCTCAGTCGTAACAACTGCACTTTTCCTTGTGTGTGTGTGTGTGTGTGAGAGAGAGAGAGAGAGAGAGAGAGAGAGAGAGAGAGAGAATATCTTTTTGTTGATTGCAGAGAAGGGAGAGGGAGAGATAGAAACATCAATGATGAGAATCATCGATCGGCTGCCTCCTGCACACCCCCCACTGGGGATCAAGCCCCCAACCCAGGCATGTGCCCTTGACCGGAATCGAACCCGGGACCCTTCAGTCTGTAGTCTGACACTCTATCCACTGAGCCAAACCAGCTAGGGCCCTTCTGTTTTCCAAACTTGATGGAAAAAGGTTTATTTTGGAAAAATGTAGAGGTCTCACCCTGGCTGGTGTGGCCCAGTTGGGTGGGTGTTATCCTGTGCACTCAGGGGTTGCTGGTTTGATTCCTGGTCAGGGCACATGCCAGTTTCAGGTTCGATCCCTGGTGGGGGAGTGCAGGAGGCAGCCGATCGATGCGCTCTCACATTTATGTTTCTCTTCTCCTTTCCTCCCTCTCTGAAACCAATAAACTATTCTAAAGAAAAAATTGTAGTGGCCTCAATATCCATCTCATGCCTTCCTGAGTTTGGAGTGGAACTGGGTTGAACTGGTTCCACCTCAGGTTCAGAGATGGGTGCTGACTGAGCTAAGCCACAAGGTAATCCTAGCTCAGCAACTCACCAAGGTTGCTCTGGCCTAAGCCATGGGCCACAGAAACTTGTTCGGGAGTGGTCAGTGGCCTCTCAGTTTTAAGAGTCTTGTTCAATAGGAGGAGCGGAAACCCTCTCAAGGAAGGTGAATGGAAGGGCCGATGAACACCGGGGTGCCTGCCTAGGATGAAGGTGACCATGTGGGTGTCAGAATGAAGATAAAAAAAAGGGACTGGAGCCCTTGCTGATATCGCTGAGCAGCCTTCCCCACTCAGGCAGTGGGTTACCTGCGTGTCCCCTTGATTCAGCCCAGTCTTAGTTGGAGTTCCTGTTATCTACCAGGGAGAGGGAGACTCTTATTCCATAAAAAAGGAGTCTAAAGCCAGAATCAGGTCATCGCAGACTTCCCTGGGAAGCACTCTGAGCTAGAGCCATCCCCTGAATTCTAGTTCAGGGCCACGGGCACGCAGTAGGGAACAAGCCACACGGAGACAGACACGAGGCTCATCCAATTCTTTGTCTTCCTGGCTGGGCCAAGGAAAGTCTCCTTTTGATGCCCGTGTGACCTGAACCCCCGATTTTCCCTTTTAACCAACAGAGCAAGTCTCATGCTCACAGACCTCAGCAAGCAGTTATAGGTGGCAAAATTTAGTGTTTTTTCTTTCTTGTATTTATTTTTATGAAGGCCATTAAATGGCAAATGATGTTGATTGTTCTTTTTTTGCAGAGATAGCTTTCTTTTTTAAAAAAGGGGAGTTGAAATATACCAAGTACACAGAGCAGTTCCTTAGGCAGATGTGGCAAAAATGAGGAAGACGGCAGCGTGAGCGAGCAGTTCGGAAAATGCTGTCAGGGAAAGTGTGTGTTGGTTGAGACGGGCTCGTGTCTCTGCCTCCACAGCACAGACAGGCTTTCTTATGAGGCTCGTTTTTGGTCAGGACCATGGCTGCGCGCTGTGGTTGGGAATTCCAGGGGCCACGGACTCAGCCTGGGTCCAAGTTACTTCTCTGAGCCTCCATGTTCTGAAACTGGGGGCTAATCCTCCCTTTACAGGGCTTTATTTGGGGCTGGAGCAGGACTGTTTTGAGGACTCAAATTACCTTAGAATCCAGTGTTCCACAGCCAGTCCCAGGAATACTTCCGCATGTTCACTGGCAAGGACTTGCTGAGCACGTGTGTACTGAGGATGTGCGCTGAGCTCCAGGCCTTTGGGAACAGTCACACTCCTCTGGCCTGGGTGTCCCCTCCTTGGAGGACAGGGCTCCGAGTTTGAGCCCCTTGGTTCCCTCCTCCCAGAGAAGCCACTATAGCTGTGCTGGCAGATGCAGCCGCCAGCAAGCTGTGCAGCGGTCTCCAAGGCAGGCTGAGTCCTACGCTCCCAGATGGCTGCTGGCCTCACACGGCTGTAGATGGCAGCCAACACAGATTTCCCATCAAGTACATTGGAAAAGCCTATCAGTTTCAACAAGGTGAACAGTTTGCTTAGTAGGATATCCATTTTGCTTCATTTAGTAATAAGACATGAATAAAGGTACAGGAAGATGTATCGCAAACACCAGTCGATGTTAAAACGGCTGTACATCTAAGACCTAATGGTGTACCGGGAGTGGGGGGAGGGTTGATGTGTACCACAGATGTACGTTGCATTCTGAAACACACAGACCTGCGACTTCATTTAAATAGAGCCGAAGACTCTGCATCTCTCCTGGCAATGACAGTACAACTCCCTTCCTGTCTAGTTGGGGAACGTTGAAGTCATGACTTCAGGATATGCAATTTCCCCCTTACATGCTTATTTTTGAACACAGCCCCCACCAGATTCAAGTTAGTGACCGTTAAAGCGGAGTAAGATGATGGGAAATAGCAGGATGCAGAGAATTACCAAATGGAGACCCTCATGTGGTACAAGCTTGAGTTTACTTTTAGGCTAACCTTCCCGTAGTAGCTGGCAGAAAAAGCCTCGCTTTTTTTCCTAGTTTGATGGTTGAGTTTATCTCAGCTGAAAAAGTCTTTTTCTAGAACACCTTACAGTGGCCAACTGGCTGCAACACTGTTTCAGAATGGTGGGAGCCGCCTCTTCTATTTCCAATCTTCTGGGGTTTGAGGTATTTTCACATGACACTTTGGTGAAACATACCTGCAGTTGGGGCCAACCCCATGAGCAAACAGGGTGGTCAGAAATGGGGGTTACAATGGATAGAATAGACCATTGCTGACGGGGGGCACCTACTGCTCTGTGAAGCCCACTATGTAAAGAGTAGACTTCACTCAAGCTAAGTGGTTCTCACGCTTTAGTGGTGGACAATCACCTAGAGATGCTTTGGGGGCCCCACCCAGAGGGTTTGGTGCTGGCAGCCTACAGTGAAGCACCCCTCTATGTGGCAGTCCTCATTGGCGAATGGCTTCAATGCTTCTAGTGAAGTGTTCCAAACAGGGCACTCACCCGTCTGCTAGATGGCTCTCAGAACTGGCGCGCATTTGTTCTCTTAACAAGTGTGCATTTTTACCAACGGCCAGGCATTTGGACCAGGCACACAGCTACAGGGCATAAAAGGCACAGATACTTCACAGCTTGGATCTCAGGAGGGGACAGACCCTGGAACTGCTCAGGGAACCAAAGACGGAACGACGACAATGCTTGCAAGTGCTGAAAGGGGAACCGCAGTGCTAGTCAGCTGGACTCCAGACGCTTGAAGGGCAAATGTTCTCTGGAATCATTCTTCCTTGTTATAAAGAAAATTTAAAGAATTGTTCAACTTCCAGTTGCATTCTCTAATTAAGTAGCAGTTTGCCACAGCTTTTATTTCCAGATTATTCCAAAAGCAAACAGTAAGCAACAACATTCTTTTAAAATGGCTTTTATTGAGACACTTTCAGGGCTTCTGCAACATGGTTAGTTGGTCCACTTCTTAGCTGGCTAAACTTTTCTGAAAGTCAACCAAGTCCACTCCCACCACCTCAGTAAGAAAGCACTCTTCTGTCTCTGCCCGAACACCCAACCAGGAACCCCACCCTGGCCATCTTGCACGTCTCTCATTAGTCCTCCATGGAGGATGAATAAGCCCAGGCCCAATTCTTCCCACCTGTTAATTAGGCAGAGTAATTTTCAAACAAAGTGAGATGGCTTAAGTTCAGCTGGTATTACTATCCTCAAGTAACAGACCTTCTTAACACTTGGAGTGCGGGAAACGAGTTAAGTCGGCTCGCGTGAATTGCGCGTACTCCGCGGGAGCCGTCTTAAAACTCGGTTCATATAGATTTGCGGTGGTGCGAGAAACGTGTAAACTCGGGCCGATTGTAACTGCGTATTACCAAATATTTGTTTGTAATCCACCCTTTTGGTGGATGGAACAAAACCAAAAGACAGAGCCATCTTATATTTTGGCGGGAAATTCACCTGCACTCCAAGTGTTAATGCCATTTCTCCCCACCTCCATTTGTTATTTGGGGATATCCTGTCCTAAATATTAGCTGGCATCCACAGAATTTATAACCTGACTGTGTAACAGAACTATATTAGCCCCATGCCACCCCTCATGCTAAAGACTCTAGTTTTATGCTTTCATCTGTATGGAGTAGCAGGACTAACATTTTACGGGGAGGTTGGGCAACTCTCAGGTAACAAAAGCATCAATGAGATGAATCTTTTGGAAAGTCTCAGAATTATAGAAACCAGTCTCTTCAGAAGTGAGAGGTGGCTGCCAAGCCTCTGCCCTCTGCATGGATCAGAGTTACAATTGCTGAGAATGTTAATTCTGCTCCTTGTAACTTCCCTTCTTTAGTATGAGTTGATCTTGGGAATCTTTGCATAGTAAATATACCAGCTCCTTCCATCTTGAAAGCCCTCCAAATGGGTGATCTCCAAGCCTTTTTCTTATTAACAAGGTGGTTGAGTTATAACAAAAGAGAGTAGTTTCCTGTTTAGTACAATTGTTCCCATCATAAGGTGAAACCTAACATTTACTTCATTTAGAAGAAAGAACACCAGGGCATTAAGATTCTGCTTGCAAATTAATGCCAATTTATGTTTACATCCTTTTATCATCGAGACATTTACATATATAAGCAGGGTATGCTCCTTAACAAAAGGGGGACTGGAAAAAAAAATGTTTATTTTAGCACTTAAAAAGGAAAAAGAAAAAAAAATTAACAGGTGCCTTGAAAGCCTTCTTCATGCCAGTGGCAGACCTTGGTCTCCACTAGTCTTTCCTCAGTGGCCTTGGCTCCATCTCGGATGAGAGCGCCATGGCATCAACTGGTACAGACATAATGGACACACAGAACTGTAATGTGTAATAAAGCAAATATTTACATTAAGCACAATACAGCAATTTATTTAGATGCTTAAAATGAATACAAAGGGAAATAAAGATCACAAAATTATACATACTACAACAGTGTGTCATATATTAAATGGTATAAATGAATACACCAGGTGGTGTTTAACTAAAGATAAAACTAAATATCCAAAATGCAGCAATCATTGGTTTGCTGCTTAACACAACACACTTTCATACAGATCTTAAAAGGTGTCAAAATTAGTAGCTGCAAAGTCAATTCTTGCGTGTGGTTTTAGCTTAAAAGATTTCAGAAAACAGATCTGAAATACCAGTTTTTGTTTGTCAGCTGTAATGTCAAGGATATTCAGAACAAGAAAAATTCTATAATACAAGAGAGTCCAGATATATATCTTACGTGGCTGGCCTCTGTTGCAAGATTGTACAAGGTTATGTGCAAAAACTAAGTCTGTTCAAAAGTTTATACTAGCGTAGTTTCAAGCTTTTGCTAGGTAAACTAGATACAGCGTTTGTTACACAGCAAGGGCAACACTAAAAAAGAAACATCTATGATGGGTACACAACAATATCATAAGCATTACCTGAATAGGTCTAAAAGACTGTACAAATATACATTTTAACTATTCAGAATGAATACATGAAAAAAAAATCAATTTTCCCCAGTCTACTATACACATTGGATTGGTAGCGTGTATGTTGGCCCTATGCTACCATGTGAATCAGGATAACACTTCTTAAGGACATTCAACCAAACATTTTACAGAGGGAAAGAAATGTTGAGAAGGCAGATAAAATAAACCTCTGCTTTTCCTTGTGTGCATTCGTGAGCCACCAGCTTATTGGTTTTTCACATTTAGTTACTGTGTCTGTCACAGCAAGTTCTAAAGCAAATCAGCCAGTCATGTATCATAGAAATAACCATCGGGACTGCAGTGGCCACATGTCCTTACAGCCTGATGACCCAGCAACTCAGAAGGCAGTACCAGTTAGAATATAGTTTTGCAGTCATACTCAAAGAACAGAGTTCCAGGCTGCAGCATGTCACTGATGCCAGAGAACCTGGCCCTGATGTCCGAGAACCTGTCACTTATGCCTGTTGGCTGCTCAGTTTAACTCCAGTTAAGCTGCCATGCATTGGCTCAGCTACTCCATCAGTCATGTTCTCAAACTGCTCCCCATCCTCACTGTCAATTGTGCTATTCTGCCACTCAATCTGTGGACCGGACAAGCGCTCATCATTTTCAGATGCATTCTTCCACTGTGACTGGTCCTTGGACCAAAACCCTTCAACTTTTCCATAGGAACTATTCTTCCATTTCAACTGCTCTCTGTCACCTTGCATGGTAGCCTTTTTTTTGGCAGCTGGCTTACTGCTCCTTGCATCCTCACTCTGGGAAGACTCATCGGACCAGGTTCCTGGTTTCATTTCACAAGTGTTGTCCTCAAAGTCTGACAGGTGCTGGGAACCAGGGCCGCTCTCAGACGGAGAAGCAGCACCTTTCCACTCTACAACATCATCTTGGTCAACCTCACTATCAGAAGCATCATGCATTAGTTTGGTTGTTTCCTCAGTCAAATGAATAGTTTCATATTTTGAACCATCCACATCTTTTTGGTCTAGCTTTCCCTCAGATTCTAAAGCATCCTCAGAAATTACCTTCTGTATATGCTCCTCTGGATTATCATTAGGGATTTTAGGCTCAACTTCAAAAACAGGGTCAAAAGGGCTACCACTTCCATTGGATTCTTCTTCCAAATTTTCAAAACTGTCTGAGGAATTGTCATCTTCCTTCCCAAGGTGGAGCTTTTTGTCAGCAGTTTTACTAGCATTAACTCTGGAATCTTTCTCATCATGATTTTCAAATAACCACTCAGCATCAAAATCCATCTCATGCTTAACTTTGTTTAACTCTTTCATGTTGAAGCCCAGTAACACACCAGGCTTGTACTTCTCACAGTCTCGGACACACTTCTTCCTCTTGTTACTAAAGTGGGAAGCAATGTCACTCTTCCACAACCATAAACTGGCTGCCAGCTTCTCAATTTCTCTCCTGGTGGGATAGGGCTGTTTGTTGAAATACTTTGTTAGGAAGCTTTTCCTGTCTTCATAGGAATCATCTTCATGACCCTTGGGGTCTAAAGCTAAAACAACAGGTTCCTCGGGCTTCTCCTCAAAGAAGCTGGGTGAATCACTATCATCATCTAACTTTCGCTTTTTCGTCAAGGGAAATTCTATTTGCTCGTAAGTGCGCTTCACAGGTGCCAGTCCTGGTGACTGATTAAGCCGAGAGGGTGCATTTGTCTTATCCTGGCCATTCTGGGTCTTCCCAACACCCCTGCAGTGAACTAGATGCAGAGTGATAGTTGAGGCAGTCATGTTGCTGGTATACACACCAAGGCAATGGATACATTTGTAGGTAAGCTTTTTCTCCACTGGATGAACCGTCTGAATAACTTGGTGCCTCTCTCGTAAGTGATGTGCAAGTGCATCAGATATGGGTCCTTTTAGGATTGAAAAGCAAAGAGGGCAAAGGGTTTTTCCGATATCTTTTTTATAGGGTACTGCAGCTTGAGGTGAACTTCTAACAGGGGCATCTGCTTTTTCCGGAACTTTTGGCTGTGGCTTTGGAGGGATTGGAGGGTTACTTTGGGCATGATAAGCAACAGATTCAGCTGGGGCATCCCTCAGGTTGTATGTGGTTACAAGGAGATGAATGTTAGTGTGACTACCCTGCTGCAATGTCAAATCAAAACTCAAGGTAGAATCTGTTTTAGGTCCCAACTCTTCATCAATGTGAACCATCCTCATGTGTGCTGCCATCTTTTCCACATCATTGAAAGTTGAACGGCAGAATGGACAAGACAGACCATGAATTAACATATGGTTGAGCAGGGTATCTGTGGGCAAATAGCGATTACAGTAGAGGCATTTGCTAGTAAAATTGTGGATTTTCATAATGTAGTTGGCTACTGCTGGGACTTTCTCAGCTTTATGTTCTTTTTCGAAGTGCACACTATAGACATTTTCAGGAAAAAGCTCATTACAGATTGTACATATTTTCCACTTTTGGGTTGAGGAAGTATTGGCCAGGGGTGGGCCTGTGGCAGCTGCAGTAGGTTTGGAACTGGACTGACCTAATACTCTGGATGCCTGGGACTGGGAGAGGGAAGGAGACTTTAACTGGCCGGATGAGACAGAAGAAGCATTAGCAGATTGCAGGGAGTATCGTGCTGGTGCCTGGGACCTTTGTTCTGCCCCAAGCCCGAAAGATCTTCCATTTCCACTTGGAAGTAACTGCTTCACAGACTGAGACTGCTGAGGGATGGAAACTGGTGCGTTGCCACCTAGACCCAGTCTCATTGACTGACCAACGCCATAGCCCTGGCCTACAGATTTGACTCCATAATTGTTCTGCTGTAGGTGGACATTGGACATCATGTTGACTCCTGTAGAATTTAAGTTAGGCTTTGGTATTGAGAGTCGATTTACCATCTGCTGTGAAGGCAAAGATCGGACGTTTCCAGAAGCAAGGGAACCAATTCTTGATTGAAGTCCCAGGCCCTTCTTCTCTTGAGGTTTGGGAGCAATTAGCATCAGAGGCTTGGATCGGGGAACTACCACATTTGTGTGCCCAATCATGGCAGTGACCTGATAGCCTATGCGTTCGTGGTCTTCGATGACATGCTGTACCAAAGCTTCATAGGACTTTGGTATGAAAAGGCATCGCTTGCAGTGAATACTACCCTCTTCCCAGGCATTTGGGCTTAAGGGGACAGCACCGTTGAGTGATTTTTCGCCTGACTTTGCTATGTAAGGTGCTGCCACATGCTGAAAATGTTCCCTGTAAATGTGCTTCCTAACTACTTCATAAAGAGGATCGCGGTAAGTGCACTTCTTACAGTAATAAACAGCTTGCTCCACACTGTCAGCCTGCTTAGGTTTAAGGCCATCATTTTTGCTTTTATCTTTGAAAGTGCTGAGGCTGCTACTTGGTGTGCTGGCGTTTGGAGCATGAAATATTTTAATGTGTGTTTCCAAAGTCTTTTTGTCTGCATTGAAGGTACAGTAGGGGCAATTAAGGAGAATCCTATTTTCAAAGTCTTCACTATGGACATTCCGAAAATGACTTTTGTAGGCAGAGAAGAATTTTGAAGAAAATGGACAAGCGCTGCAGCAAAAAGGTTTTGTCCGATAGTCCTAAAGAAAAGACAAGACTGGAATCAGAATGCCACTTCAGATAGGCAATAACAGGTTCTAGGTTCTTGTTCTTAAAAAACATTATTTTTAGAGCTGAAACTCTACCATGTGTATGGGTTAATAATGCGGATTTTATAATAAAAGAAAACACGATAATTTCAAAAGAAACATCAAAAGTGCTTTATTCAAAGTAATGTCCATTGCTAGCTACACATTTCCCCCATCTTTCAGGTAATTTGTGGATACCGTCCCTATAGAACTTTTCTTGTTTTGAGATAAACCATTCAGAGACCCAATTTTCCACTTCTTGGTATGTTTTGAAGTGCTGCTCAGAAAGTGCATGTGCCATTGATTGGAACAAATGGTAATCTGAAGGAGCAAGGTCTGGTGAATACCAGAATAACTTAACTTTCTGGCAGGTGTGTTAATACTTCCCAAGCAAGATCTTTTAACATGTCTTTAATTGGTTTTGAAGTGTGTAATGGTGCATCATCATGAAGCAAAATTACTTTGCCATATCTTCTGGCCCATTCTGGCCGTTTTACAAGCAAAGCGTGGTTCAAATTGATTATTTGTTGTCGGTAGCAATCAGTATTAATGGTTTCACCTGGTTTTAGAAGCTCATAATACACCACACCTTTCTGATCCCACCAAACGCAGAGCATTGTCTTCTTTCTGAAGCGATCTGGCCTTGCAGTCGATGTTGATGGCTGACCTGGATTAACCCATGGTTTTGTGCGTTTGGGATTCTCAAAATAAATCCACTTTTCATCGCCAGTCACAACTCGATGCAAAAAAGACTTTCTTTCATCCCGTTGAAGCAACATTTTACTGATGACTTTTTGGTTTTCCATTTGTCTTTCATTCAGTTGATATGGCACCCATTTTCCTTCCTTTAAAATCTTTCCCATTGCTTGTAAATGATCGGAAATTGTTTGCTGAGCAACGTTTAATCTTTCTGCAAGTTGTTTTTGAGTTTGACATGCATCTTCATCCAATAATGCTTGTAATTGTTGGTCTTCAAACTTTTTTGGTTGACCTGGACGTTCTTTGTCTTTCACATTGAAATCATCACTTTTAAAGCATTTAAACCAGCGTTCACAAGTATCTTGAGATGGAGCATGTTCACCATAAGCTTCCTGAAGTATACGATAACTTTTAGCAGCACTTTTCTTCAAAATAAAGTAATGAATTAAAACTTCCCGCAAATGCTTTTTTGGCACAAAATTCAACATTTTAAAACGTAAAATTATCTATGATGTTAACACCTTCAGAAAATTTGACATATGGAGTTTGAAGCTTGTTGTCAATACAACAAAATAGCATATATAACAAATCACATATATATCAACATATGTGTAACTCCATCTATTGAAATCCGCATTATTAACCGGTACACCTGGTATTTTTTTCTTTTGCAAAATAAATTTATGAAACAAAGTCAAATGAGAAAGCTGTTCTAAACTAAATATTTTTGAGTTCCACAGTGTAAATTTAAAAACAAACAAACAAAAACCCCTCAATTTTAAGTTCTTATTCAATGCTTGGGAAAGATCAGAGTCACATTTGCTGATTGAATGGCTTGAAGATAAATGGTTTATAGGTAGAAATGAATGAATAAACTGTGTAATCACTTTCACTCTGTGAATTAGTAAGGCTTCAGAATTACTATATAATAAAATTCAAAGCCCAGAGTGTTGTAGTACAATTAAGCAATAAAATATAAAGGCACACCTTTTATCCTTCCCATCATGGAAAAAATTTCATTTAAAAAAAGGCACAGCTTCAAAAATCTCAAAACATTTTTTCCTCTGATTGAAGTCCAGTATAGTTTTCAGATTTCATTGCTGATCAAAATACTGATCCGAAAGTAGGCTTTCTTCTACAATCCATGCTCTTCTTCTTAAGAGCAGCCTCAAAAGAAGTAATGAATAGACAGCTTCTTTGATTCAAATTAAGAAGTAAAATAAAAAATGTCCTACAGACTGAGGAGTCAATGATGTTACCAAAAGCCAGAAGCACTGGTATCAAAGAGCAACTTCCAGAATTATGCTCATTGACACTTAATGTAGTAATTTGGTCCTTTGATGAGGACAGGTCACACAAGGTTGGTTAGAGATTCTATTTTCTCCCTAGAAGCCTACTTTGTTTAAGATATTGGTTTGAATCAAAATAAAAGATCCACTCTCCCTTAAGTCTCAACCCTTCTTTAGTGTTGGAATATGAGGATTTGGGATTCATGAAACTGAATAATATGTCCCACTTGGAAGCTTTTGTATTCTAAGACTGTTGGTTAATACCTTTTCCTGGGGAATTAATAGTAAGAAAAAAACCAGAAAGTTATACTATCAAATTTCTGAGGAAGAGTTTAAAAGTACTAATTCCTTGCCAAGTATATTCTGATAAATGAACAGATATATAATCCAGAATTACAATTTCTACTGAAACAGGTAATTGTAAAGTTAGAATTGACAATCAATTCTCCCGGTGGAAAAGGAAATACCATCTACTAACTCTCTCTCTGTCATACTTTCACCTGATACTTGTTAGTATCGCTGGTGCTGCACACTAGATGTAATATTGTTTTTAACTCCTATTTGTAAAAACTCTCTGTCACTGCTATCTTACAGAACCACCAAACCCTCCCCCATGTGCTGGCTTAGGCCCCCCATAGAGGTGGGGTGAGAGCAACAAAAAGGATTAAGAAAACTTAAAAGGAAGAAAGAGTATGGTCTTCTCTTCTCTAGAAAAAACAAGAATTGCAACAGACAGAAAATGATGGATAATGGAGATGAACAGAATGTTGGAGGGAATATTTTAGAAATAGTGGTAGTACTTTTGGGGGAGGGGAGAATGCTGGTATATAATGGACTTCAGAACTTTAAGACACAAAATTTCTAAATTTCACACTTGAAGTTTTAGTCCAATGACAAAAAAGAGGTTTTTTCTAGTTTCCCTACTAAAGAAAATATGAAATACAGTCATGCGTCGCATTACCAACAGATATATGTTCTGAGAAATATATCATTAGAAGAGTTAGTCGTTGTATATCTAGATCGGGGTCCTCAAACTATGGCCCGCGGGCCACATGCAAATACAAATATTGTATTTGTTCCCGTTTTGTTTTTTCACTTCAAAATAAGGTATGTGCAGTGTGCATAGGAATTTGTTCATAGTTTTTTTTTAAACTATAGTCCGGCCCTCCAACGGTCTGAGGGACAGTGAACTGGCCCCCTGTTTAAAAAGTTTGAGGACCCCTGATCTAGATGGTATAGCCTACTACATACCTGGGCTATATGGTGTATAGCCTGTTACACCTAGGCTACAAATCTGTATAACATGTTACTATAGTGAATACTACAGGCAATCTATAATAATAAGAGTGTAATATGCTAATTAGAGCAGAAGTCCTTCCTGGCGACCTTCCTGACAAAGCAGGGGCTGTAAGGGAAGCCTGGGTCCTGGGTGCCAGAGGGAAGCCGGTGCCGGCAGCCAGAGGAAGGAAGGTGTACTCTTGCACGAATTTCGGGCATCGGGCCTCTAGTTATAACATGGTTAAACATTATGAATCTAAACACAGAATAGGTACAATAAAAATATAACATAAAAGATAAAAAATGGTAAACCTGTATAGAGAGAGCACTTACCAAGAATGGAGCCTGCAAGACTGAAGGTGCTCTGGTTGAGTGAGTGAGTGAGTGAACATGAAGGCCTAGGACATTACTGTACATGACTACAGACTTTATAAACACTGCACATACAGATTACACTAAATTCATTAAAAAATGTCTTTCAAGCCGAAACCGGTTTGGCTCAGTGGATGGAGCGTTGGCCTGCGGACTGGAGGGTCCCGGGTTCGATTCCGGTCAAGGGCATGTACCTGGGTTGCGGGCACATCCCCAGTGGGGGATGTACGGGAGGCGGCTGATCGATGTTTCTCTCTCATCGATGTTTCTGACTCTCTATTTCTCTCCCTTCCTCTCTGTAAAAAATCAATAAAATTTATAAAAAAAAAAAATGTCTTTCAATAAATTAACCTTAGCTTACTGTAAACTTTTTACTTTATAAACTTAAAAATTTTAATTTTGACTCTTTTTATAACAGCTCAAAGCGTAAACACATTGTATAGCTGTATAAAAATTATTTTTTCTTTATATCCTTATTCTACAAGCTTTTTTTCTATTTAATTTTTAAAAATACTTTTTTTGTTGTTTTGTTAAACACACAAACACATTAGTCTAGCCCTATACAATGTCATCTATATCACTGTCTTTCACCTCCACATCTCATCCCATTGGAAGGTTTTCAGGGGCAGTAACACGCATCTCTGAGGATAACACTGCTTTCTTCTGGAACACCTCCTGAAGGACCTGCCTGAGGCTCTTCTTGAAGTGACTTCACTCTTTTCAGAAATACAGTGGAACCTCGTTTCTAGAACTTAATTCGTTCCAGAAAGCTGCTCGAAAACCGAATCTTTTAAACCAAATCTTTTTTCCCATTAGAAATAATGTAAATTGAATGTGTTCCAAACCCCTAGTGATTCCGTTCTTTCTTATAGATAGTACATGTGTACTGTTAAATTTATAAATAAACACTCCTTTTCTTAAATTAATTGAGCCACTCCCTACTAGCCTTAAATTTTTCATATACTACTGCTTGGAAATGCTATCACCAGCTAATTGCTTTTCCTTTATACAATCAACAAGTTTTTCTACGTATTCAATTGCCTGTGATTGTTGTTTGGTGAGCACTTTCACACCCTTAGGAATATTAGCACTCTCAAAATTCCTAAATTGTGCTAACCCTCGATTTCTCTAGCAACAAAAGCATTCTCTCCTTTGTTGCTTTTTATCTTGCTGAGGTATCACATGAAAGGGTCACATCAAAAACTGAAGTTTTGGTTGACAACTGAGACATTTTTTACTGTGAATAACTTGGCTGAGAATCCAACTGTTCAAGATGGGAGATGTTTGAGAACCGAGATTTGACTGTCCATGGTGGTTTGTTTGGTTTATTTCTTTTTTCATTATAGATTTGCTTGTAAACAAATAATGCACCATGAACATTCCTCTCTATGTAATGAGAACCTTTCTATGTTTGGGTCCATGTTTTCAAACTTCGTAAGGAGCTTGCTGAATGAAGTCAGCAAAAACTTCTGCCAAAGCCTTCACCATGAAGATTCTTTTTCTTCTCTTGCAGTTTCCTTTTCTCTTGCCTTTTCTTCAGCTATTTGTTCCTGTTCCATTTGTTCCTGTTCCACTCCTAATGAGTCCTCATTAGTCAGTTCCTCAGGAATCACCTCTAGGAGCTATACATACACAGGTTAGTGGTTTGCCACTGTTCAGCCATAGCCTGACTGATTTTTGCAACATCCTCATCCTTGACAAATCCTTTGAAGACATGGATGGACTTGTGTGTCTTCTTCCAGATGCCTTTCATATATGCCTAGATGACATCACCCTAAGCAGGTTTCTTATGCAGTCTTAGATATTGTAGTAATTCTAGAACTTCATCAGTATATTCTCAGTGTTTTTATATTGCAGCAATAGCCTGGGCAAAGGTCCTGGCTTTAAAAGCTGCTATAACTCCTTGATCCATTGGTTGAATCAAAGAGGTTGTCTGGAGGGAGAAACACTACTTTGATGTTGGGGTGAAGATCACCAATAAAAGGAAGATGTCCTGCAGCATAAACAACAGTAAACAAAGTTCCTTGAAAGGTGTTATTCTCCAAATAGTATTTCTCCATTTTGCTGCTGTAGCAACTCAGGAGGGCATCTTGGAAGAGAAGCTGGGTCATCCATGACATCCTATTGCTCCTGTGTTATACTATCAGTGTTATACTACCAGCTTATTGATATGGTTGAAGACCCTGAGGTTCTGTGTGTCAGATCACAAAGGGTTCCAATTTGTAGCCTGCAACATTGCCCCCAAGCAAGACTGCTATCCTGTCCTTAAAGCCTTGAAACTTGGCATTGACTTGGCCTCCTTATGGGCTTCAAGACATCTGTTTCCAGAGTATGGAGATTTCATCCATATAGAATTATTTACTCTGGCAAGTAATTTTCTTTCACAATCAGTTTATATAGTTTCCAAAAATTCTTCTGCTGCCTTCACATCAGCAATAGCAGAATCAACACTCACTTTTTCACATTATGTAATGAATGATGATTCATTCTTGAATCCTTCAAACTACTCAGAGCTAGGAGTATACTCAACGTCACAAACAAACATTTTGATTTGGCCAGGATCGTCATGATGCTGAGAAATATAAGCTTCTGTGTGGTCTTTAATCCAGGTCATTAAAAGTTTCTCCATATCTGATATATGAATTTTTGTTAGTCTCGTTGCCTTCAATGAAGCAGATCCTATAACAGCTTCTGTACCTTTGTTCTTGTTCTTCAAGATTGTAGCTATGGTGGAATGGGACATGCCTGACTGACTAGCAATAACTATCACCGGTTTTCCACCTTCATAGTCCTTAATCACTTTAATTTCATTTCCAGGTTAATCACTCGACATGGTCTCTCACTGTCAACATCAGCAATGGATTTTGTATGTTTAGGGGTCATGATGAATAAAACAAACAAGATTAAATCAATCACAAGAGAAATGATGCAATCAAGAGCTGTGGTAAACAGATGTATGAAGCTGCTTCTGGTGTAGCATACACAGCATACTGTTTTACAGCAAACTCTTTTTTGTGAGTAGAAAGAATATTCTCTCAAATAACAGTAAAATATATAACACTGTAAATATATAAACCAATAACATAGTTTATCATTATCAAATATTTTGTACTGTATATAACTGTATATGCTATACAGTTTTTTAAATCCTCACCCAAGGATATGTTTTTATTGATTTTGAGAGAGAGAGAGAGAAAGTGCGGAGAGAGAAAGAGCGCGAAACATTGATTGGCTGTCTCCTGCACACACGCTGACCAGGGCTTAAACCCGCGACAGTTATGTGCCCTAACCAAGAATCAAATCTGCAACCTTTTGGTGTATGGAATGATGGTCCCACCAAGCCACTCGACCAGGGCTATGCTATACTTTTATGATTGGCAGTGGTTTATTTACACCAGCATCACCAATAACACATGAGTAATGCATTACATTACTATCTTTCAACAGCTTCAACATTACTAGGTGATAGGATTTTCAGCTCTATTATAATCTTATGGGACCATCGTTGTATATTCAGTTCATTATTGACAAAAACATTATTACATGGCACATGACTGTAATCAACTTTGACATTTTCCACTATGAAAGGCCTAGGGCTGAAAAGGGAGTATACCTGTCCCACTTACCTGGTTTTTTGTAAGTGAAGGGTCCCAAAGTCCTACATCCTCCCATGTAGTGTTTTTCAAATAAAAGTCATTAGGTTCAAACTGTTTAAAATCCTAGAAAACAGTGAAAAAAGTTTACAAAAACATAGTTGTATCAACTCTAGCCCAACCTTACTTATATATCCTTTCTCTTAAATAGGGTTGGAGTGATGTACCAGAAAATCAACCCCACCAAGAGCTAAACTAGGAGCCAGAAGACTCTCAGGAAACACAAAAAGGCATATGGAAGTTGCATTGAACATTTTATATCAACCAAATATTCCCCTAATGATCAGACAGTTTCCAAGGAAAACACTGAAAGTTTTAATTAAAAATTTAGCCACAGATTAAATGCCAAAGTACCTTTCATTAGAGTAATGAAACTCATCAATTGTATTAGAATGGAGTGTAATGTTCACTTATAGCACTACAGATGTGATATTCTGATTCTGTACAATAAATAAATAGATATGTTAGGGGTGGGGTAGGGGGGATTGGATTGGGAAGAAAACTCAAGATTTCTGAACCCAAAAAGGAAGAAAGCTATTCAAAGAAAATAAACAGTATTATGTTGAATTTATACTCATATAAAAATTTAATGGCCTGCATCTTCCCAGGCTACGAAGATAGTCTTCGGGTATAATTCCCCTTGATCCTAAAAGGTTCACAGTTCAGTGTGGGAAAACCAAATACATGTAAATTGCAGGATATGTAATGGGTGTAATCATGGGGGAAAAATCATGCAGGATAGAAAAGGTGCCTTATTGCATTATTTATTCTATGAAGATTACCTCACTGAGTGTGATGTGAATGGATATTTCATCAGGCAGATCTACCTGAACTTGAGGGGTTGGAGAGGAAGTGGAGCGATCATCCATGATGGGAATAACTTAACTAGAGAAGCTGCAGTCTACATAATCCCTAGACTATTATTAGTGGGAATCAGGAAAAGAAAACCTGTTGAATAAAGGAAATTGCTTTTTTACTTTCAATTCCATCCCAACATTTACTGAGTACCTATTTTGTGCCCATCACTGTACTAGGTGCCTGGGATATACAGATGGACAAGCTAGTTCTGGTCCCTGACCAGTTGGGGCTTAAAGACTAGTGGGGAACACAGCTTTAAACATTTCTTGTCAATCAGAGGCTTTGTTGACCAACTAAACATAAGACCTGGAGCAATGAGATCTGGAAAAGGAGAAACCAATACACTGGCTATCCCACGGGGCTGTTATAAATAAAGCTCATAGAATAAAAGGCTAGAAAAACAGTTTGTAAAGTCCAAACTGTTATACAAGGGGAAGATAATGGTCTATGATGGGTCAAAAGGGCCAACAAATGCTCAAATCCTATGAAAGAGACGACGAGCACCCAAACCACCATGACTCAACAATCAGAAGGTCAACCAGAACATTCAGGTATATTAGAATGGGAACAGGCTCTGGAGTTCCAAAGACAGATCCTGCCACATGCATAGCTGTGAGGTGGACCTTTTTCCTTACAGTTTCTTCCTCTGTAAATTGGAGATAAGAATTTCTATATCCCTCCAGGGGTTGTTTTAAGGACTTGAAATTTAGAGATAATTTTAAAGCACCTAGTATATTGCCTGAGATGTGTATGTCCTCAATGGTAATTGCTTTTGCTTCAGGATGCAAAGATGAAAAAGCCCATTTTAGGGAGAAGGGAACAAGTTAGGCTAATTGAGAAAGCTACGGTGAAGCTAACGGTGAGGTTCAAAATCAGAATCACACCTAAGAGTTCACCATCCTGGCCGCTGACACAAAGTAATGGATCCGAAGCTGAGTCATGTTAAAATTAAAAAATGGCATGCTACTTACTTCTATGTGTTCTTTACAGTATTCCAACCCAATGTCACTAAGTATTTTTTTCACAGTTTTCCGGGCTTTTCTTAAACTGCCAAGATTGTTGACAGGAAGTTGGAACATAGTTTCTATTGGAAAAAAAAATTTAAGTCAAGTCAAAACATGTACAACTTGTAATATTTACTAATTCCACTGATAGTAGGATCAAAAACCCTGGCCCAGTCTGATAAAATAAGATGAGTAGATATTTTAGTATTTTCTGAATACTTAAAAGAGGCAGGCATAAATAAGTGGTCTCTGATCTTTTCTATTTTCAACAAGACATTTTATGTTATAGATTGACTATGAGTCTAACCTGGCACAATTCTAATAAAACTTTTGGTGATGGACTTCTAAAGTTGAGAATTAGGTTAATAATACTGGTTATTTAAAAATCAAGTGTTAGTGCTTTCTGATGTCAAACCTCCGAAAATAGAAAATGCTCACCATTTCAGCATTATTACCGTATAATTTTGAGTGCTAGGGAAAAGCAGCTTTTGTTGTCTGGGAATTGTCTTGAACATTAATTGCTATGGTATTCTTTTAAAAAAATAATTTGTATTCCTTAAAAAAAATGTTTTTATTGATTTTAGAGATAGAAGGGGGAGAGGGAGAGAGAAACATCGATCAGTTGGTTGCCTCCAGCATGTGTCCTGACCAGGAATTGAGCCTGCAACCTGGGCATATTCCCCTGATAGGGAATCGAACCAGCGACCTTTTGCTGCACAGGTTGATGCTCAACCAACTGAGCAACACTGGCCAGGGCTTGTTATGGTATTTTTTAAAGAAACATTCTTAAACGTTTCTGTATACCATAAAAGACACTAATGATTGTGTAACTTGCCCCTCAGCCAGTGCCATTCCTAGACAAAGGCACTCACTTATGGTCATGGAATGAATGCTGAGATGGGAAAAGCTAGGCACAGCATCAAATAATAGTAACTGTTATATGACTTTAGGGGAATCTTGAAAAATGAAAAGCCTACCAAAGAAGAAAATTTTTATTCACTTTCCCAAGGTCGGTAAAAGCAATGGTTAAGAAAATAGTTAGTAAAATTTGGGTGGATGAGAATGTGTATTGCTTCCAATGAGACCATAAATGTTTATTTTAAAAAACCATAACAATTTATCAACTTAATAATCTAAATCAACTTTACAGTATATAAAGTCATTTTAAAAACCAAAAACAAAAAACAAAAGCTAAAGCATCAAAGAATTAAAACTTAATACATGCAAACCTGCTTTTCTAATTAATAATAAAGGCTATTACTCTATAATACCACTACCATTTTTAAACCACAATCATGAAGTCAACTAATCCAAATGTCATACCATGTTACCTCATTTATTATTCTAATGCAAAAATCAATTAACTATGAAAAGTGGAAAAAGGGTGAACCCTACTAAAACCAACAGTAACTCCTAGAAATTCTGAATCTGAATATATTACCACAACTTAGACATCTCAATATCCTATATAATAAAAGCCTAATATGCTAAGTGTCTGGGCGTCCAGTTGGCCATTCAACCAATCAAAGCATAATATGCTAGTGATATGCTAAGGCCGCTCAAGTGCTTGCTATGATGTGCACTGACCACCAGGGGGCAGATGCTCTGACCAGTAGGTTAGCTTGCTGCTGTGGTCCAGCTGATCGGGACTGAGTGAGATGGGCCGGACACGCCCTGGAGCCCTCCCACGGTCCCTCCCTAGCTGGCCAACCTCCCACATCCCTCCCCGGCCCCAATCGTGCATCGGTGGGGTCATGGCTGGTGAGCATAACAGCACTAAGGATGTCCGACTGCCAGCTTAGGCCTGCTTCCTGTGGGGAGCGGACCTAAGCCGGCAGTTGGATATCCCCTGAGGCTCTTGGACTGTGAGAGGGTGCAGGCCGGGCTGAGGGGACACCCCCCCCCCCCCGCAGTGCACAAATTTTGTGCACTGGGCCTCTAGTATTCTATATGAAGAACCAAAGTTGAGCCAAAAGAGAACTGTATTTCACTGAGAAAAACAGCCTTCTCACCTTCAAGATGGACTCCTACCACTTACAAAGCATGACTATGGTATTCTCTGCACTCTCTGCCATCCAATAACCTGTATAATATCTAGCTAAGAGCAGACTTGAAAGTAACTTCTGATACAATTTAATGTGCACTCAAGGCCAAATCTATACCTTATGGAAATGTAAATGCTAAAGAGACGTCTTGTTTCTCTAGTCATTTATAAACTCTCTGTGGGTCAAAACCAGCAGAACTTTTGGAAGAAGTTAATCCTGCTTCACTTCAGAGCAGAGATGTGCCCAGAAGGCAGCCATTACTGGTTTCCTCTGCATCCTGGATAAGTAGCTCAACATCTCAGCAAAACAAATACACAAAGATTTGGAAATGTTACCACCATTGACGCCACCAGTCCATATAGAAAACATCCAGGGGAGTCAAACTACAGCTAAGAATAAAGGAAAACTCATTCTTCTATGGAAAATACCAGGCATTCTAAGTGCCCACCCACAGCTAACAAAGTTGTTTGAAGATATCCAAATGAAGCACCTAGGTAGGTACCTGCATGGTAGGTACCCAATTAGTTCTGAAAAAGTGAGTATGCTCATAAGGGAGCTTCATTATAAAGAGCACAATTTATAAAAAGTGACATTTCTGCCATACAATAAACCTCAAGTTTACTTATTTAGGTTGAATTAAATAGGCTTGTAAACAAAATAATAATTCTGCTTATTGGAAAGTGCTGTATAAAAATGGTTCTTTGCTCTATGATTAGTAACTAGGAGAAACCCAGGTTAAAGTTTATATACTGAAAGATGTAGAATATTCTGAACTAAGATTATAACTGTCTTCATGACATTTCTAATCTTGGGAATTCCATTATCTGCCCCTTTCCCCACATGGAGGTGCCCTCCATGTATTTGCTTACAGTGGCCTTTCCCCCCCTAATATTTTGTTCATCTGGAGCTGGAATAACACATTCATGTGTTAGAATCCTCAAAAGCATTTACAAAGATTCTCCTGTTATTTTTTTTGTTGTTGCTTTAAATTAAATAAAACAGGCACACAGTATAGGAATGTAAGCAAAGAAGGCTTCCCCTACTCCTATCATCTAGCTATGCAGCACCCCTTCCCACAGAAGGGGCCATTGTGTATACTTCTTGAGCTTTCCTGTGCTTATAATAAAACAAGCCAAAGGTTCCTTGAAAGAAAGCCTCCACCAAGCTCTATCAGTTAATGTCAATTATTATGGGTGACAGGTAGAATTCAACTCTTATTTTTTTCCAGCCTCCTGCTTGCTGTAAAGAGAAAACTTCAAATCAATGGCTGGTTCCAGGATTCATTAATGTTATCTATTTGATTACTGTTTAAATACTTTTACAATTACCCTGGCCTCCTCTCCACCCCTCAAAAACCCTTTGAATTAGAAATCTGGAGAAGGTGCCCAAAACTTAAGTGATTAAAGGGTAGGAACAGAATAATTAGGAAACTCAGTGCCTTGACATTAAGGACAGCTTCTTTACTTTTGAATAGAGAGCTAAAAACAAAATATTTAATTATTAGCCTTAGGGAGAAAGATGTCTTACAGTATGTTGAAAACAATATTGTGTAGAGATGGTCTTTGGAAGGAACACAAAGGGATGGGCTTACTTTCCCTCCTTTCTCTTGAACTACCCTTAACTGTCCGGATGGCCATTTTCACAAGGTCAGCACCATTATCCCAATACCAAGGAGAGCTCCCTTCAGCCAAACCATAAACCTCTTAGTTCATGGCATAAAAAAGGGAAAATATCCAATTTAATAGAATGGTACCATTGTTCATCTGTTCATCAATAATTTTCAGAGCACCTTCACTTTGCCAGTCAATAAACTAGGAATAGAGAGATTAACAGCACACAATTCTTATCCTTCAACAGCCCATCAATTCTAGGGGACAGATCTAGAGCACACAGTAGGCACAAGCTCACTGGCGTAAAGAAGATACTTTGTTTTTGTGTGCCCAACTTCCTCTTGGAACCACCCCTGCTATTGATGTGCAATCAGTTAGGAGGAGGCCCTTAGTCCTATAGAGCAGAGTGTATATGACGACTCGGGCCGACCAATTAAGAGTAGTCTATCTCAGTAGACATTGATGGTACAGAGTTGGGCATGTGCCTCAAATAGGGCTGACTGTAATGCTGAAAAGCAGAGCCAGAACCTGCCATTTCATGGAGAAAGCAGGTGAGAAAGATTCCTGCCCACATTGCTTAAGTTCCTCAATCCACCTGTGCCTGAAAGCCAGTCCCACTACCCTCTGACTTTTCAGAAATAAGAGCAAACACATTATCATTTTTTCTTAAGCTTTGGTTTATGTCACTTGTAACCATAAGTCTTGGTAGTCCTGCAGTGGGACACAGAAGAAGTAAGTAAGAGGAAAGATGGGAAATTTTGTGCAAAATAATTCTAATTTTAATTGGGTCTATCGGCAGAATAGGAGTTTACCAGAAAGATGTAGTTATTCTAAAAGACGCTTTGGCCCTAGTTTCATTAATAAAAAACACAATATGGAAAGTGTAAAACATTTTCTAAATTCGAAGAATTTGGGGAAAACTTGATGTATTAATAACAGAACTGAAGATAAGTAGCTTTTGGGTAAGCATATAATACCTGATGAGCTAGACCTAAATAACATTTTTCAGAATGATTTAAATTTATTGTTGAATGATTCAGTCACATTCCTTTTTCCGATCAATCTTTGCAAATTATACCCTCATCTACTGATTGGGGCCAAAACACTGAAGTTTTACTAATTCTGGGTCAAACTCCTACTCAAATGCTTTCAGTCATTCAAAGTGCTGCTTTTCCAGATAACTAAAATAAAAATCTAAGATCCATAGGCTTCGGCTACAGATGAATGACAACCATATAAATTATATATAAGACTGATCAAATGCATGTACCACTTTCTCCTCCAAGCAAAAATACTTCTTTACTCCAACTACTAAGAGGGTAAATAAAGGCAGAAGAGAGCCTGTCTCATGAGGAAATATATATAGGCTGATTCTGTACAGGAGAAGGATGATGATGCAGGATCAGTGACTGTGGACTTGACTGAAGGAAAGAAGTCATTAAGTGGGGAACATAAGTATAATCACTTGGCTTGGATCTAGTCAGGTGTACTCAGGATCTTCTGAGTCAGAGAGATGAAGGGAAACCCAACAAATGATAGTGCTAGGTTTTAGCAGGCTCAAGGCAAGGTTTGCAGGACCTGACACACCAAGAGTCAATGGGGCTTGTCTATGTATGATAGTCCCTGCCAGATCAAAGATGGTATAATTTAGTCTCTATTTTTAGGGGTAGAAAAACAAACAAACAAACAAAGAAACATTTATAACTGTGCCATTAGAAAATAAGACAAAACCAAACTCCCCCTGCCCCCAATAAAACCCAACCTTAAACCTTTGACCAGGCATAGATAAATAATCAAGCCAGGAGGAAAAAAAAAGCCTCCAAATGAAACCTCTCCAGGTTATCCAGGTTATTTAAGCTATTACAAGTGTGGATCTAGCATGGCATTTTCCAGTACATAATTCTGCATATTTTATATTCATTCTTATATGATGTTACCCACGTTACTAATAAGAATACATGTTAGTTTAACATACCAGAATATACAGAAGCAAATATGATCGTGTGTCCTAGTTTCCATCACCCACTGGTATAACTCTAATATAAGGATGGGCAAAAGTACATTTACAGTTGTAATACAAATAAATACAATAATTAATAAATAATAATACAACCCTTTGCCTTACCCTGTATTTGGGAACTGCAATCTAAACATATAACAGTCACAACTAATGCATATTAGCAAATGCAACAAAACAATTTTCATAAGGAAAGCATTTCTAACACTGCATTGAGAGCCAGACAAGGATGATTACATGTAAGAATGTTTATCCTTCTTCAGGTTAACACCTAAACATAAGCTGCTTAGACTAAACCAGTGGTTTTTAACCCCACCCACCCTACCCTCCAAATCCTTGTTTCTAAAGAAATCTTAGATGAAATATAAAAAAAATTAAAAATGGAGGGGTTTGGGTTGAAATGAAGAAAGAAGTTCTCTGTCCCCAAATATCTCCTTGAAACAGTTACTTGTCTAAACTAAGCTCATAATGCAAACTTATGCCAACGTGGCTGTCTACTGAAACATAAAATCTGGACCTAGTGGGCAATCAATCAAAGCAGGAAATTTGGGGGCTATAGCAGAATTCCAATAGTTTAGTGAAAATACCCCCTAAATATAACTAGTCTGATCAAAATAGGAAGCCCACAGTAAGCCTAAGGATTATAACATAGCTTTTACTTTGATGTTGTCTTTAAAGCTGTAAAGATAAATACAACCCAAATTAACCGTTAAGAAATTCAGACCCTTGATACTTAACTCAAAACAAAGTACAGTTAGTTGACCTTTGCACAACGTGGAGGTGAGGGGCAGTGACTACCTGTGCTGTTGAAAATCTGAGTATAACTGAACTCCCCCAAATCTTGACCAGACGACTTAACAATAAACATAAACAGTTGATTAACACGTTTATGTTAATATGTATTAACACACTTGTATACTAATATATACTGTATTTTTATAACACAGCTAAATAAAGGAAATCATAATAGAAAATACATTTATGTACTGTACATATTTATCGAAAAAATCTGCATATACTAGTAAGTGTGGGCCCATGCAGTCAACTGTATTCCAATTAATGCTGATGAAAGTATATAACAACCTTATAACCCACACTGGGGTTTAAGAGTTAGAAATTTGAAGTTTCTTTAAACAGCTAGGCATTTTAAGAAAATTCTCATAGAGAGAATCAAAGCACCAGTTACTTCGCTGCTACCAGGATGGTACTTAACCCCCGCAACCCCAACAGATTTTGTAATGTCTCTGTGGAAACAGTTAGGACCTAGTTAAGATAAAAACAGTTTAGGCAAGAAAGAAAGATCATTCCCATATTCATACACTCTCTCTTCCTCCTACTTCCCCCCTCCCTCAGCAACATATTTAATACCTGTCAACATCACAGATTAAAATTGTGGTCATCATAAAACACTTTATTTTTATAAGCAATATGCGCTTATCTTTCCTGACTATTCTGGGATCTAAAGTGAACACAGACACCTTATTTGCTTTTAAGGGTGTTACTAAGTCTATATTTAAATTAAACCAGTTGTGAAAAGGTCTATATATTTGTATTTTTTAGAATGAACCTTGCCCAGCCGGCGTGGCTCAGTGACTGAGCACTGACCCATGAACCAGGAGGTCACAGTTCAATTCCCAGTCAGGGCACATGCCCAAGTTGTGGACCCGATCCCCAGTGGGGGGGGGGGGAGGAGGGGAGAGGCATGCAGGAGGCAGCCGACCAATGATTCTCATCCTTGATGTTCCTATCTCTCTCTCCCCCTCTCCCTTCCTCTCTGAAATCAATAAAATATATATATGTGTATATATATATATAAACAAACAAACAAACAAAAAAATGAACCTTGAAAAGCCATGCTGGAACCACCCTCCAATATGTGAGCACACCAAGGTCCCAGACCTACATTCAATCTGGAAGCAATCATCCTACTCAATCTTTTTATAAAACACAGTTCTGAACAGAAGTAGCTGACCTGTCAATTTCCTTCCTATAAACTTGGGCAAAAGACCTTCTAGATGCCAGAAGCTCTTCATAGAAAGGCAGCTCTGTCTTTTCTCTTTCTCAAGTTCCAAATACCACAGAACAAGTAACTGACTATCCCAGGAGCAGAATACTCTTTCGGATTAGCAGTTAAAACTGTGCAGCATGACAGAGGTAAGAAAGAAAGTTTAGTCTCTTCTCTTAATGTATAGTAGTGCTGAGCCTAAAAAGGGGGTACTTAGAAAACCCTGGAAAATTAGAAACTATTTTGCAAATGAAGACACACTTGTACCAAAAGCTAAATCTGAAAAATGAACATCACTTACATCGCTCAGGATCATCATATTGGAACACTGTTAATAAAGGCAAGAAGTAGGAAGAAAATGTAACCTATTTCTGTTTTTATTACTAACTGCATTGACTTTTACTAGCCTGTTTGATAATGAAAATAAAATCAACACACCACCCAAATAATTGAGTAAAACATCAAATACAAATTGCCTCTAATTCAGGATAAAAAACACATCTTTGATTTTTTTCAATTTTTAACCAAATCAATTGTTAAATTCCATATATAATTAAGTTTTTATAACTATTTCTTTGGTCAGTAGAATATATTTATGAAGGCAGAGTGAGTATATTTACCTAAATAGAGTATTCAGTATGAAAATAATTGGCCACAGGAATACTTTTACCCACTTTTTATAAACAATGTGTGAATTCCTTACACAAACAACTGGGCTCTAAGAGACTATTTCTATGTCTGATCACCTCAAAGGAGAGAAGCACAAACCCTACCAGGCGCTCATTTCACACTGGACAGCTCTGTTCACAAGCTTACTCTTTACAAGGTTTTGTAAACTGCGTACAACTCTCAGGTCAGCTACAGAAGTCTAATCATTTAGTCACATAGTAGCCGTAAGTTTTTAAAACATTTCCTCCCTCCTTTCCAAGTTTTTCCCCTTCTCCAAGTTAACCATGCTCAGTTCTTTTCACCATTCCTTGTGCTATTGCATAAGCCAATCACCAATGAATAGGCTCCAGCTTGTCAATCTCTTTTGATGCCCTGAATTAACTGATATTCCAGATGTGACATAATCAGAATGTCAAGTGGGATAATACTTCTCTAATTCTGGATATTATTTTGAAATTAATGCTCCTGAAAGGTGCATTTGTGTTAGTGGAAGGCACTTCACACATATGATTACCCAAATCATTTTTTTTTTTCTGGCGTATGTGCTGCCTTGTCAGCATTAGCTGGTTCAACTAGTGGAAAAAAGACATTCTATGCTGAATCCATGTCTGGTTAGAAAGGAAGTAACATCAGCTTTCTTTAAGTTATCTCCTCAATTGAAGGAGCATGAACATTCTGATTGCAAAATGAAAAAGAACCAATGTCCAGAACAAGCCTTAGGAAAGATAAGAGATTGAGATTCATAGTCCAAATCACAATATCAACTGCAATGTTATGGAAAAGCAGCGCTTTGAATCACTGAAAGAACCTATGGGATGTCTAATCTAAACTCTTCTCATTTTACGTATTAGCAACTGAGGTGAAGCAACTGGTCTAAAGATGATCAGTTTGTCAGTGACAGAACCGGATCTCATACTTATATCCAGATCTAGGATGCAGCGTTCCCCCCATTACTCACACAGATGAAGCTCTGATCTCTGACATTAATTAAAAGTGAACAACAGCATGTTACATATGTATATCCAAAAAGTGCCACTTCAATCCCCAGGATGAAGTGATGTTAAAATGTTAGCCAAACTAGCTCAAGTGGTGATCCAGAGATTAAGAATGTACACTCGTCTCTGGTTAGACAGTCCAATCACTCCCAGAGAAGAACTGCAACAAGAACTCAGCTCTGAGACCATTTGCCCTAAAGTGCTCTTTACCATCACCGTGGATGCCAACATTCACTGGATAGTCACATCTGAAAGATATCTTTCTACCCAAATTGTAATGGTAGTATCATGCAAAAGGAAAACCATAACCTTGGTATCCTTAAATAAAACAATAGCTTTAAAAAAAACAAAGGTATGCTATGTTTCTCATTTATCATCTTCTCATTATCAATACTCAAATTGCTTGGGAAAGCAGAGGCTTTGGTGATTTTTTTTTTCTTTTCCTGGAGGGCAGGGCTAGACAGGAGGCTAGTCAGCTCGTAACTGCCTCTTTAGCAACTTTCCCCCCAAAAGTTCCATTCATTTTTGTTAAAAAAACAATTGAGAAATGAAACATACATCCACAAAACAGTAACAACAAACTTGTACACTAACGTTATCATCAGTATTCATAATACCCAAGGAGAAACAACCCAAATCTTCAACTGACAAATGAATAAATAAAATACAGTATATCCACACATTGGAATATGATTCAACCACAAAAAGGAATGATGTACTGATACATGCTCCAACATGGATGAACCCTGAAAACATTGTTAAGTCAGTCACAAAAGTCTACTTATTGTATGATTCCATTTACATGAAATGTCTAGGAAAGGCAAATCTTCAGAGATAGAAAGGAGATTAAAGTTGCCTAGGGCTTGGGGATTTAGAGGAAAAAATAGAAGGTGACTGCTAACTGGGTACTTTGTAAGTAGTAAAAATATTCTGTAAGTGATTCTGGTGACAGTTGCACAACTCTGTGAATATACTAAAAACATTTAATTGTACACTTTTAATCAGTGAATTGTATTTCAAGGAAGCTGGTACCCACCATCCCCCCATCAATTAGGCCTAGTATATGATTACAAAATATGGATAAGGCAAAGAATAAACAAAAGAAGCTTTACACAAAGACAATAATAGTTAACACTGGGATAATATTTATCCTTCCAGATTTTTATGCACGCATACATTTGTTTTTCTTTTAAAAGAAACAATATATTTATTTCAGTGTTTATACAGGCAGCAAGAAAACCAATGTTGCTCGAAAATTTTGCAAATTTCTATTTTAAGAACTGTGTTTTCCAATAAGATAGATATTTATCATAAATAGCTATTAAGCTTAAAATGCGCTTAATCTGAACTGAGCTGATTATTTAGATTATTTATATTGTGGTAAAATACACATAAACACCATTAAGATGGTAAATTTTTTATGTGTATAGTTCAATAGTATTGAATAGTTAGAACATTGTGCTATCATCACTACCATCCATTGCTAGAACTCTTTTCATCTTGTACACTGAACTCTATACCCATTAAACAATAACTTCCCATTTCTCCCTCTCTCTGTGCATCTGCCAACTACCATTCTACTTTGTCCAATTTTGACTACTCTAAGTATTTCATATAAATAGAGTCATAAAATTATGTCTTTTTGTGACTGGCTTATTTTACTTGGCATAATGTCCCCAAGGTTTATCCATATTACAACATATGTCAGAATTTCCTTCCTTTTAAAGGCTGAATAATATTCCAGCTATGTATACACATTTTGCTTATTCATTCACCTGTTAATGGATACCTGTGTTGCTTCTACCTTTTAGCTATTGTGAATAAAACTGCTATGAACATGGCTATACAAGTATCTTTTCTAGATCTTATCATATCACATAATTCTATGCTTCCATAGCAGCTCTACCTTTACCAGTACATCCCACCAACAGTACACAATTCCAATTTTTATCCACATCCTCATCAACATGTTTGCTGTTGACCTCTTTTCACATGCTTATTGGACAGTTGTGCATATCTTCTTTGCAGAAATGTCTGTTCAAGTTTTTTGCCCATTAAAACATATTCAGGATTTCCAAGGTTTAGTATAAAATATGCAAAGTACCTCATAAATATCTTTACAAAAATATTGATTTTAAAATGTCAATACTTTGGATATACTGAGTTAAAATATTTTAATTTCTTATTTTTTAAAATGTGGCTACTGGAAACATAGATGAACCCCAAGGACATGCTAAATGAAAGAAGCTAGTCACAAAAGGAGAAACACTGTATGATTCCACTCCTATGAGACATTAAGAGTAGTAACATTTACAGAGACAGAAAGTAGAAGGGTAGTTGCCAAAAGCTGAGGGAGGGGTGAATGGTATTATTGTTTAATTGGTATAGTTTCAGTTTTGCAAGCAAAAAAGTTCTGGAGATTGATGATGGTTGTAGCTGCACAACAATGTGAGTGTACTTAATGTCACAGAACTGTACACTTAAAAGTGGTTAAAATATTGTTATACATATTTTATAATTAAAATTTTTGGTGCTCTCTCTAGGGAGCACATCCATATCTTCCTTCCCTCTCAGGCATGCATCTCCTAAACTCTAAGAGCACCCAAGAGATTTGCAACCAGGGGAGCAATGGGCAGGGGCAGTTCGTCCTGGGCTAACCCCCTGAACCTGTCTCCAAGGCCATCTCTGATTCTTCAGCGAGCCAACAACAGCCTGGCCTTGGCTCACTTCTGTCACTGTGACTTATTTCTCAGTGAATCAAAACAGCCCTGCATAAGCTCATTTCTTTCCTATAATATTTCTAGAGTCAAAGCAGCCCCACCGCCTAGGCCAGTGATGGCGAACCTTTTGAGCTTGGCGTGTCAGCATTTTGAAAAACCCTAACTTAACTCTGGTGCTGTGTCACATATAGAAATTTTTTGATATTTGCAACCATAGTAAGACAAAGATTTATATTTTTGATATTTATTTTATATATTTAAATGCCATTTAACAAAGAAAAATCAACCAAAAAAATGAGTTCGCGTGTCATAGGTTTGCCTTCACTGGCCTAGGCGATCTCCTGTTGCTTCTTCTATCCTAAGTCCATCCTTGTTTCACTGTCCCCAACTTTAATAAACATACTCTCAAAATCACCGGGACTCACCTTGTGAAATCTTTCCTGCATGAAGTCAAGAATCCACACACTACCTGTGGCCCAAGGCAGACCTGCTCCATCCTGGTTCCAGTCCAGCAACATCCCCAGTCCCTTTTCCTCCCCCCCACCATCATCACTTTTTAATAATCCCCTTTGTCCCAGGATCTACTTCTGATGAATCATTCTGAGACCAAGTATAGTTCGCTACAAACCATCGCAGCTGCTTTCTACTGTGCATGTGCTATATGATCACTATTGTCAAATGCCCTACAAATTAAGCTTCACTTAATTTGCACAAAAGCCCCATCATTATTACTGGGAAGGGGACCTGGCTCTGAGCAGGTCTGCCTAGGGCCAGCTGGTAGTATGTGAGTTGTTGACTTTGTGCAGAAAAAATTTCGCAATAGGAGCCCAGGTAAATTTTAGAGGACGTTTATTAAAGCTGGGGACAGCGAAACAACAAAGGGCCTAGGACAACAGGAGAACTAGGAGGGGGAAATGAGCCCACCGAGGAGTCAGAGAAAAAGAGGCCTTCGGAACAGGTTCAGGGATTTGCCTGGTATGAACTGCTGCTGCCCACAGCTGCCCTGGTTGCAAGCCTCATGGGGTCCCTTAGAGCTTAGGAGATGCTTACCTGTGGGGGGGGAAAAGGGTAGGGGGCGCGGGCATGCTCCTGGGAGGAAGACCTTGGGTGGGCCCTTTGTTTTGAGGTGTTTTATTTATTTTTTAAAAATATTTTTTTATTGATTTCAGAGATCAAGGGAGAGAGACAGAAACATCAATGAGGAGAATCATTGATCGGCTGCCTTCTGCACGCCCCCTACTGGGCATGTGCCCCAGTCCAGAATTGAACCTGGGACCCTTCAGTCCTCAGGCCATTTTGAGGGGTTTAAAGGCTAAGCATTTAGGGAAGAATCAATAGAATATTTATCTGCTTTATGCTAAAGTACCAAAATGAGATTTATTCTCTTAACTTCAACTGTCCTTGGGTGTGGTTGCCAAATGGCACTACTTGGACTTTTGCTGCCTCCCTAAGTGATTTAAGCTATTTACCTTCTTTCTGGTTGGGGAGGAATGTCCTAGGTTTAGGGAAGATAGGACTTACCATATGGCTGCAAACTGCTGTTTAAGTGTCTCAGTTTCCCTATTCTTATTCTGGCTTACTACCCTGTGTCAACACCATTTTGGAGAAGAGAGAAACAGGTGACGGAGAGGTACAGGCAGGCAAGGTCATTCAGGGGATGAAGGGCAAAACTGGGGTTTGAACTCAGGTTGTCCTATGTCAATGTCTCTGGCTTTAACCACTACATTTTCCCATCTCTTTATTCATCTGTGTATCCCTGACACAAAATACAGTTTCTGGGCCTTCATGTATCCTTAGTATGTTTTGTTAGTCATAGTTTTCTGAAGAAACAGAACCAACAGAATATAACAATGGAGATTCATCATAGGAATTGGCTCTTGAGACTATGGAGCCACGATCTGACATCTGCAAGCTGGACACCCAAGAAAGCCAGTGTAATACAGTCTTGAGTCTGAACCAGGGGAGCAATGGTGTGGGTCCCAGTCCGAGAGGAAAGGCCAAGAGTGCCAAAGTCCAGGGGTAGGTCAAGATAGGAGAGTAAATTCCCCCTTCCTCCACCATCCTGTTCTATTCAACCCTCAAAGATTGGAAGACACCCACCCACATTGGTGAGGATGGATCTCCTTTATTCAGCTTACCAATTCAAATGCTAATCTCTTCCAGAAACACCCTCACAAACACAAGCCGAAGATACATAAATAAACGCAAATTTCCAGACCATTTTGGACAATACTGAATGAGTGACTCTATGGTCATATATTAATGTCCCCAAACTGTTAAGTACTTCAAAAAAATCTTAGTAGAGAGTTCACTTTTCTGGCAAATCTGCTCCAATCCAAGAGGCCAGGGAACAGTAGTATGTAGTAAGTCCTCACTTAAAGTCATCCTTAGTAGATTCTTGGAGCTGCAGTGACAAGATGTAAAACAGAACCAATTTGACCACAGAGCTAACTGATATAAACAGGAATTAAGTTATTCCAATATTGACTTCTCACCTGAAACCATGTTGATTGTTGAACAAAACATTATTCGAGAACCTGCTATATCTCACTTTGTCCATATCAAAAGCTCCAATTAACTCTGCCTTAACTTAATAGATTTAATCCAGCTGGGATTACTTTAACAAGTTCAACTTTTTTTTTTAGTTTTGTAAAACTGAAATGACTCTAGAGTATGTAGTGGTACAGAAAAAGATTACAGCCATTCCAGACCTACTCAATCTGAAAGGTCTGCAAAATCACCAGAGCCTTAGGTATAAGGTAATGATATTGAAGCATTAACAAAAGGATGAAGAAAGAAGGTTCAAGGGTAAAGCCTACAGCCTACATCAAAATTTGCTTTCATGGACAAAAATTTAGCTGAGCTATCAGCCACATATAAAATATTTTACCTCATAACTTCAAACTTCTGTAACAAGAAGGTGACAAGCACAATAAAGCTTTCCTCTGCCAAAAAAGAAAGATGGTATGATATAGTGACTAAGAATACACCCCTAAGAGCTGGACAGATCTGTGTTTAAATACTTGCTCTGCCACTTACTATTTTTGTGACCCTAAAAATGTTCCTTAACTTCTGGAGGTCTGTTTTTGTTTTTTATGGTATAACCAAATGTCAGAGGATTAAATGAGATGATGCCAGTTAATACTTAAAAGCAGTTGTCATTATTACCTTAAACCAGATCAGATACTGGGAAAATCACTTTGAAAAGTCTGAGTTCACACCAGAGTACAATCTTTTAAAAAGCAAGAAATATTATTATCCCTGAGAATCAGATGTGTTTGTCATACATCTGTTCTTGTACACATTATAATGTGCATGCAAACTTACACATATACATATAGTATTATTTTAATACATGTGTGTGAACCATTCATGTCAGAGTAAGCATATCCTTAACTTTACAGAGCTGTGGCACTTAAAATGCTTATGCAATAGAACATCTGCAAATACCCAAAATAAACCTACATGACTTACAATTACATAGAAACATAAAAGTGTGATATAGGTTTTGCATATTTATTTAAAAAATATGTGAGTCACTCCTCTTTTAAGAAGACTTTCAGACTAAGAGACTAGTGAAAATGCTATTATATTGCTGCTTATCCTGCTACCTTGAGATTTCAAACAAGAATCCTAGCTATGACCACCAGAATTTCTAGAACAGCAATGGAACCAATAGTTTTCAGGGTTACTTCTGAGATTGTGCAGAGAGACTCTAAGATATGAATTTGGATGGAGGGGAAGATGACGCCTGAGGGACAAGATGAAAGCTGAGCAACTGCAACCAGAGGTGTGACCTCCCTCCCCTCACCCGCAACCCTTAATTTCATATACTAGAGTTCACATAAAATTTATTTGAAAGGGAGAAAGATGCCTTACTGCTTAATAAGAAAAGATTGAGAATATCTCTAACATCCCAATCTAGCTTTAGGGAGTATGAGATGGAGAGCATTTCCCAATTTACTACTTTTAAAACAGGCATTCCAGCAAAGCAAGGACACATTGTGGGACATGATTCTAACACTTTGCTGTCTACATAAGAACTCCATAGAGCTGCTTGCTGTCAATACAGGTAGAAAACCTGAATTATGAGAAATGTGAAAAAAGGAAGCCAATTCACACTGGGCCTAAGAAGACATCCAGATATGTCCTCTGGAATCATTCCAGAAGCATGCGGCTGGCCTTTGCATCTAAATGGCCTAAGACAAAAGTAGCTTATTTCCAACCCCTTAAAAATTTTTCCATGCTCTATCAAAGTGGTGGAAATCACTTTCCCATAGTAATGGGGAATGTACTTTTCTTACCATTCTTGAAAAATAAAATAATACATTTAAATTATCTTATCAAGTTTTTCTTTAAAAAATATATATTTTTTATTAATTTTAGAGAGGATGGGAGGAGAGAGAGAAACATCAATGATGAGAGAGAATCATTTATCGGCTGCCTCCTGCATGCCCCCCACTGGGGATCGAGCCTGCAACCTGGGCATGTGCCCTTGACCAGAATCGAACCCGGGACCCTCCAGTCCACAGGCTGACACTCCATCCACTAAGCCAAACCAGCTAGGGCTCTTATCAAGTTTTTCTAACTCATCTTCTAAAGTCAAGATTAACCAAAGCATTCTCTGTAGTAAAAACATTATTCTTATAGGTTTTGACATTTAATGGTCAATCCCCACATTTTCTGCAGTTTTGTTTTTCTTGATTTTAAGTCTAATGATCTTGAACCAGAATTCTGAGCACACCTTACATTAGGGCATTCCAAGTCTCAATTCACCTTTCACAAGAATAAGAATTGTAATTGTTGACTTAAATTGGTACTTCCAATTTAAAAGTTTAATACATTTTGCCATATTTCCACTAGACAGAAGTTTCTTCAGATACACCAGGTTTCAAAAGATGCCACTCATGCAGGTTTCTCAATTGTTGCCAGCTTTTGTCAGAAAAGGAAAGCTTTACAGATTTTCAAGGGAAGCACATGTTTCTGCGAGCTCTTCAATGCAGTATAAAGGGCTCAGAAAAAGACAGAAATGGCAGAAGGGTAAAAACCAGCAATTATCTGTCTAAGCAAAAATAACTGCTCACAGGAGAGAAGGAATAAAAGACTGCCCTAAACCAAAATATTGAGAAAAGTAACAGGACCATAACCAAACTTTCTTTTTAGATCCTCATTCAGGTAAACTTCAAACCAGACATATGCTACTTCAACTACTACCATCACAATTTTCATCTACACTGTCCTGGTGGGGGTGTAACTGTGGAGCCCATTTGGGATCCTTGGGTGGTAGCTGACATACAAGCACAGAACATCACTATGAAGTTATGACGCATTCATTTGAGCCCCCATAAACCAAACAGCTCATAGGAGCATTATAAAAGCCAGTGTTCCAAGCACAGGCCTGGGGACCAGTTCAGCCGTATTCTGGGGGCTCACTTCATTATTGCACCTGGTATTGCCTTAATTTCCCTACTTGTGAAATAAGGACAGTCCTGAGATAATTGAGAATGATTTATAAAGTCCTTAAAAAATAAAACAGGCAAGCCATCAATATTATTTTACTAATGGCCTGGTGCACAGATTCATGCACATTGAAAGGAAATTAATTAGAATATTTTAATATCTTAATAAATATTTAATAAATAAGTACTTGTTGATGACTGTTCTTCAGACATTTTCTGTCGACGACGCCGGCTTCTTTCGGCTTCAGAGGTACGTTGTGGCAATAGTTGGTCTTCAGACATATTCTGTTAACGATGCTGATTTCTTTGGGCTTCAGAATGTCAACGAAAACCAAATTTACTATCGACACTGACAGATCGAAACACACGTGTGCTATTGGCGCCAGCGAGAGCTTTATATGTATCGTGCATGCGTGAGTCAACTTAGCCTTTTATGTATATATAAACTTGCTTAATTAGACCTGCTTTCTGATTAGCTAAACTTTTTCTAGCCCAGTGAAGCACCCCAACTTCTCTTTCAGGTAATTGCAGCAACACAGCAGTAAATATCAGCATGAAGCAGGTTATTATTGTAGATCACGCAGGGAAAACAAAGGGTAAAATATTTAACTGTAGCAGTGTTTGACTGTATTCTGCGCAGAGAAAAACTGAAGTCATTTTCAAGTTCCGTTATTTCTTACTTCTTTTCAGTCGGGTCAAATTTCTAAACTTTCTAAATCCCCATTTTCCGGCTAATGAAAAGAAAACAGATTCTACTGAGTCTCCTATCTACCTACTCCAGGACTTCTGTGAGGATCAAGTGAGATGAGGCATGAGAAAACGCTTCACAAACATTTGGTTAAACTGTAAAATGTTTGCACCTGGCTATAAAGCAAGTTGGTTCCTGGGCTGAAGAAACTCCAAGGAGGCTAGTCGCTAGGGAGACAAGCCAGGCACTGCTATATGAAGTCATTACCGGGTGCCCACAGCGACCGTTTCTGGGTTGGGCTGTAGGCCACATTTTGCGCCATGGGGTCTTGACAGTGTTGCCTGCGATTTGGTGGGGTGTCGCTCTGGGGTGGTGGCGGGGCCACTTGGGGGAAGCCAAGTGTTGGTTTGTCGGCTTCAGATCCATGGTGCTGTTTATTTTTAAATGGCCAGTGCGCGTCCTGATAGCTCCTGCATTGAGCATCTGCCCCCTGGTGGTCAGTGTGCATCATAGCTACCGGTTGGAGGGAAAGATGGACACTTAGCCTTTATATATATAGATAATACCACAAAGGCCAGCAAGGGAGCCTTTACACTCATCCTTATTAAAGAAATCAACTAAGTCATATGAGAAATGTCACATAAACACAATCCAAAGTTGAACAACTCAATTCAGATACACCTATCCCTACTGAAGAGGGAATTAGGATGTGAAGAAATTTATTTTCAATTCTAAGGGCTAATCAAACAGTGATGAGCCTTTTATAGATGATGTGCAAGTTTTTGAGTTAAACCTTAAATTGTAGTATATGTTCAGGGAAGTCTTCCCTCAGAAAAGTCTTAATAAAAATCTTTTATGCTCTCCTTTATTTCTGAAACACTGATGAAATTCTTAAGATTTTAGAATTCTTTAGCTGCTCTCTTGGAACTATGCTAGGGATCAATAAAAACAAGGAAGCTTGTGAGTGCATCTTAAAGAACTCCTAAAGGTAGAGGAGAGTAAATACATAAATGGAGATGAGGGAACCCAGAACAGAAATAGTGCTAAGAATTTTGCATTTTACACTGATCAGAAAAAAAATGTACTCTGTCAAAACTGGCACTTTAAACAGTTTGCTCACATTTTATCTGTAACTTTACACACACACAGACCCACATAACCAGGTTCACATATATTATCCTGTCCTATATAATATAAGGCTAATATGCAAATCGACTGGACAGCAGAATGACCAGTCACTATGATGCACACTGACCACCAGGGGGCAGACACTCAACGCAGGAGCTACCGCCTGGTGGTCAGTGCACTCCCACAGGGTGAGTGCCGCTCAGCCAGAAGCCAGGCTCACATCTGGCGAGCGCAGTGGTGGTGGCAGGAGCCTCTCCCGCCTCCGCAGTAGTCGGACACCCCCCAAGGCTCTCAGACTGTGAGAGGGCCACATGCTGGGCTGAGGGACACCCCCCATGGGCATGAATTTCGTGCACCGGACCTCTAGAGTGTGTGTGTGTGTGTGTAATATATATCCCAATTTGAGAAGCCTAATAACATATGAAGGGAGTCTTCTCCTCCCAATGAAGCAGAACATGGATTCTCATTTAAGCTGATCCCTAACCTGATAGAAATCAAAGGTAGGTCATGACCAAAACACATGTATAAGAAGCACTAAGAGAGTGAAGGAACATAATCATATCCTTCCTACCACTTTCTAACTAACAAGGTAAAAAAAATTAAAAAATAATAAAAAACCATGAAGTCATGATGGAACTATGGCCATTAAAGTGGGCAAAACATAGATGGCTTCTCTTATAAAGTGTCTCAAAAATCAAGGTGGTTTAAGTGCCAATGTATAAACAAGAAACAGCCTTTACACTCAAAATATTAATTCAGTTAATGTGGAACTTTGGTTCATGACAGTTTCAAATGCCAAGTTTCCAAACTAACAATATAATATGTATAACTGACAGCGGTGCACATCAGTAAAATATGGCATTTGCTCCAGATTTAATACCACAATCTCTTACAAAATGAAAGAAGGGAAACTGTGAAAGTTTATGCAATGTTAATAACACATCAAACTGTTAATCAAACTATAATTAAATTATTTATAAAGAGGAACGATATTTTTCTTAATCTTCATGCCATTTTAGACAAGTTAATGAAAGTTAAACTTTCATGTAAAGTATTTTACCTTCTGGAAGACATAACAGGGTTATGACATTCATTTAAGGTGAAACTCCTTTGGAAGTCGAGGCTGAAGAAGTAGCTTATTACGCAACAGTATTGGGCAACTTGATGTAAATATAAAATTAATTTCTAATCTTATAAAATAAAAATTTTTGTACTTTCACATCATTTAAAAAAAGTTTATTTCACTAAGATTTAAACAGGTTATTTAAAAAAACTCCAGTGTTTAATTCTGGTATCTTTCTCTGCACTTAATTTCCAAGTCTAAAACAGTAGACTGTATTTTGTGTGTGTACACACACACACATATTAATGGAATTAATCTGCCAAGGTCTATTACAACTTATACAATTCTGGCATTTATATATTTCTCAAAAGAAAAAATACACTTAAATTCTGAAGATTTTTTCTCTTTTCTCTATTAGTGCCCACTAAATGGGTAGTCAGAATGTGTACATCTTAAATATATCAACCAACAGATTGTTGAATATTTAAAATTTCAAAATATAAGATTTTTAATAGATATTCCTCAAAATTTTTAAGTAGTTACAAGGAAAGCAAAACCATAGCATACCTTACATAATCATGCTTATAGTAATCAAATAGAAACAATAAATGTATTTATGTTATAATGAAAATCAAAAGCCATTTTATTTGATAAAACCCTATTTATTATTGGTTGTTGACTTGGGAGCAAGCAAGTACAGATTCATGGAAAGGCTTATTCTAATGAGAGAATCTTTAAAGTTTTTAGAAGCTTAGCAACTCTTGAGATTGGGTCATCAAAATAAGAGTAACTGAGAATTTACTTGACAATCTCTTAAATATGGTGATGTTTTATTTTAATATAAATAGTTCTGGAACTTCTGCACTTTGGCTTAAGGGGAAAAAGGGAAATTTAAGCAAAACAAATGAACAGTGTTATGTTTAAAACCAATGACTTCCAGATAGGTAGGGTGAGGAGGGAGGGGTCTTTAGATTCACAGCCCAATCACTTATATTTTCTATAGAGACTGTAAGAACCCAAATAAAAAATTTAGTTTGTATAATGTACAGCAACCTCTGGTAAGGTAGTCTTAGAAAATTTTCAACAAGGGCCAAGATAAAGAAGGAATTTCTACTTAATGTTCAATTAAATAGGATAGGATACCCATACCCACCCTCTAGTTAATTGAGGCTTTTTTACTATACTTTAATGAACCCTCACAATTTACCTAAATTCTAGCCTTCAAGCCCAATTGCTTGACCTTTTTTTTGAGTGTCAAACCAGGGAAACCTTTGAAACCACAGAATGCTTTTCTAAGAGCTCACAGCAACTGTAGAGGGAAAACGGCTATTACCAATAATGTCATCAGTTAACACTATCTTAAATATAGAATCTTTAAAAACTTCATCTCAAACATACCCTCAAATAAGAAATTGTCTTCAAATTACTCATTTAAAACTATGTGTAGCCCTAACTGGTTTGGCTCAGTGGATAGAGTGTCGGTCTGCGGACTGAAGGGTCCCAGGTTCGATTCCGGTCAAGGGCATGTACCTTGGTTGCGGGCACATCCCCAGTAGGGAGTGTGCAGGAGGCAGCTGATCCATGTTTCTCTCTCATCGATGTTTCTAACTCTCTATTCCTCTCCCTCTGTAAAAAATCAATAAAATATATTAAAAAACAAAACAAAACTATGTGTAATATATCAAAAACCAAATATAGATCAAAATATTTGTTTAACAAATACTAAACAATATTTAAAACTTACAAACAATACCCATTTAGTTTAAATATCTGATTCTTGTAATTATTAAATAATTTAAAAGACAGTTAAGTTTCTAATGGAATACCTGAACGAAACTGCCTCCTTTTTCACTCACCAAAATGTTACTTGGTAGCAAATGTCCAGTGAAGTCTCCCTTAAGCACCAAAGTGGTCAACTATGTATCAAATAATACACCCATTTCCCCATAAATTTATTTTGGTGTATCTATATAAAATACTTGAAGTACCCCTGAGTATCAACAACCAGTGAATCTTTGGTAGCAAGTACATGTTCATGGAAAAGCCTGTTCTGATCAGAGAATCTTTAAGGTTTTTAGAAGCTTAACAACTTGAGATTAGATCACCAAAAGAGCATAACTGAGAACTTAACATACTTTATGTTAAGAGTGCAGACTACAAAATATTAAAATTTTTCTCTTAAACAAGTCATAAGTCATTTGTTCAGAACCCGCAAATGCAACCATCTCTAAATGGTTCCTTGAGGAATGTGGGGAGGCTAAAATTTTGGAAGTGTTGGCTTTGGTGGTGACCAAGGAGGAAGAAGTCTCTGGCTTCCCTGTTGCTGCAGTTCCCACCCTCCAAAATGAATATACCCACCGGTGTGAATTGACAATGTGGTCCAAAGAGCAAAGCAGGAACGCAGTCCAGATCCTCAAAATAGTAGTACGGGGCATAACCACTAGGCTACATATCTAGTTCAGTACAAAAAGTACAACCCTGTGCATCATGGTGCAACAGCTGGGGCCTAGGTTTCGCATTGTGCATCTCACACCTATGGAAATAACAAGAGTAAAATCTATAGAAATCAACACAGCCTAAGAAGGTGATTGTTCACCAAAGACCAGTGTCAACACTTTTGCAAAGGTGGTTGGCTACTAAGATAGAGTGGCAATTACAATCCTAAAGTTGAAAGAAAACAAAATTTTACAATCAACTGTTGAGGTTGATAATGGAGAACTCAATGTGGGCTAGATGTTTACCAACAAGGCTTTGCAAATCATGACACCCATCTACGTGCTTATGAAAATTACTACCCCCACTAACATCTACTATACCTAAAGAATGATGAACTCTCAAAGAGTTGGAAAGATTTGGGCCATTAAGAAGGGAGATATCAGCAATACCCCAAACCAGTTACTCTTAGGTGTTAAGCTTTTCCCTTTACCATCTGACCTTGGAAAGATATGGTGACACAAAGTTTAAGGTGGAAGAATTCCAGACAAGGGGAAATCTGGGTACCAAGGATGTGCCAAGGTGATTCATCAAGAACTAAAGTAGACTGTTTGAGGGTCAACAGTTTTGAAAAGTAAAAAGACAGAACTTCTGAAATGCAGGGTGGATTTTTTAAGATATAAAAAATCACTGCTCTTGACTCAATCCTTCGCCATGTTGCTGTCAGCTCACCAACTAAGAGTGCAGTGTGTCTTGCTAGGCCCATTTTCCCATGGTCTGTAGAAGGCGCTGTGAAGCACATCCTGTTCTAGCTCTGGGGCCCTTCCCCCCTCTGCAGCCTTACCCAGTGCAGAGAATGCGCCCCCTACTGACTCCAACACTCATAGCCTTTAGCCGACTTGGCTGCGGTGCATTTTGGGTGGGGGCGGGTATTTTCTTCATGGCCATAAACCAGAAGCAACAATGCAGATTTCTAAAGAAACTGTATCAAGCTCCCCAGGAGTTTTATTTTTTCTTTTTCATTTCGAAGGTTCAAGGCACTGGCACGAGAAGCATCAGGAATAGGAACTGGGTGTGTGGGGATGGACAGCATTAAAATGGCAAACACTGGAAACAGTTTGGTTTTTTCCCTCCTAAGCCTTTGTCTGAGAAATGGGGTTATGGCAAGAACTGTCCAGAGGAATTGGTGAATGCAGAACACCAAGAAGACTTAGAGTGGGTGTGCGTGGCTAAAAAGGATGTTAGATCTTAGTGCCCGATCTTGGGCAGAAGAGGAAGAGAAGCAATCGCGCCTTTTCCAGCAGACAGGCATCCAGGTCGGGGGGAGGGGAAGTCAGTCAGGCAGCCCAGAGTGAAGAGGTGAATAAAAAGGTGCTCAAAGAACTATTCCCCATTCATTGCATTAAAAAAAAAATCTTTTCGCGGCTTCCTGGATTTCCATTTTCTACCCTCGCATAAGTTGGGGCTCGGAATGCTCCTGAGGGGTCGTGCTGACCAGGCGCTGCGATGGAGCAAAGAGGTGGTGGACTCCGTGGTCAGGAGAGCAGGGAGCTGGCACATCGGGGAGGAAGGATCGCACAGCAGACAGACTTTCACTCGTGCGGTGCACCCTTTCCCGCCCCCCAGACTGCCCCCCGCCCCTAGCTATGGGTGGGTAGACCTGGCAGAAGGCTCGTCCCAGGCTTTGGGGGTGTGCGTGGGGTTTGGGGGGGGGGGGGGTGGGTGGGAGGAAAGGCTGAGTTCCAGGGATGGGAGAAGCTCGGTTGTGGCGGAGGGCGGGGTGGAGGGAGATGCCAGGAGCGGCTGAAGCTCCGGCGGCCAGGCTGGCTCGCTGGGCTCCGCGGGCTCCCGAGGCGGGAGAGCGGGGAGCGGGGGTCGGGCTGCAGGAGGAGGCGCCTGGCC